>NC_090655.1:202444653-202572153 GCF_040937935.1 Hyperolius riggenbachi
AGATAATTATTATTAATAGGACACAAAGACAATGCGCTTTGCAGGTCCTACCTGCTTCTTCAGGTCAAAGTACAGTGTCTTTGCAGACAGTCATCCGGACTCAGAGTACCTGTGTGAGGTAAACTGCTTCTATCTTATTTATAATTCATCGTCCTGGGGTGCCTGCTCCCACCTTCCTTCTCTGCATTTCGGTAGCACAAGAATAGCCGGCTGCAGCAGCTCTTCCCTATGTTATCTTACACAAGATAACTTGGGTGGGGCTGCCCAGAGGTTAAAGGTATTTTATTGAGCAGGTCTGCAAATACTTCCTTGGAGAAATTTCAGGAGAAAAGTTATTAGGATAGGGACCTTGGTTTTTGTGTGATCAGCCCCGAGTTCTAGCTTAACACAAGCAAGCAAGAGTGTAGAGTCTTTCCTTAACTTAATCTTAGAAAACAGACATCCTTTGCTCTCAGCTACAAATGTTAAAATCCCTTTCCCCACAGAAGAGCAGCTAATGACACTGATAGAAGATACATTCCTGGGAGTGGTATTCATCACCCAAGCTCGAAGTTTCATTGCAGGTATCAGGCAATTTCCATCACACAAACCCACATCAGTAGTGAGACGTAAATATGCAATGGAAGAATTTTAGTAAAACATCCTCTTTATATTACTAAACTATTGGTCCCTCTAAGAACATATACTTTACATGGGTGAGAGTATGAATGGGAGAGCAAGTAAAATGTCACTGTCACACCTTCATGCCAAGTCAAGGTGTAACTACAATTCATGGGGCCCCACAGCAAAACTTTGATGGGGCCCCCTCAATGTTCTCACCCCTTTTCTTGCCTCCCCTTGGTGCACTTCATGGCCTTGGGGCCCCTCTAACAAGGGTCTTAACACAAGAGTGGCCATCATGACCTTCACACACATAACAAGTGTAGCCACAAATACACCTGATGTAAAGTATACTCCTCTGTATCAGAGGAAGGGAAGGTTAGTTGTTGGGGCCTTGAAACAGGTCTGGGCCCCACTGTGATCGCAGGGGTTGCTCCCCTCTAGTCAGGGACGGATCAAGACCAAGTTGCGCATGGGGCAAGGTCAGGTTTTGGCGCCTAAAGGTCAAGTTTTGGCGCCTAAACTGCAATTCATTTTGCCGCCTTTTTAAGAATTCAACAAACTGCGCCTGGGGCAAGATACCCGCTTGCCCCCCCCCTAGATCCGTCCCTGCCTCTAGTTACACCCTTGTGCCCAATAATATCCTCTGTTGCCATGATAAAGTGCTAAAAACAAGTTCCATTTTCCTAGTTGTTTGCCCAGTGACCTGTCCCTAAGAGTTTGATATCTGAGAAAGAGCTGTGATAGCTCGGGTGAATTGGCCTTCCAATTCAACATCTCAAACAGGAGGAGATGGACTCAAAGGGGGACATTTATCAAGAGTGTCTGAGACAAAATATTATTAGGTTTTTAGAAATCCATGCAGAACTGTCTCAGACATCCTAAGAAATCACTAGCTAGTGCAGATTCCTCCTTAAACTGCTAGGAATAGGAGGAGTTAGGAAGGTCTCTCAGGCAGTGCAGCTTTATAGGGAAATTGCTGTTGCTGAGGTAACCAACACATCTGCTGTCAGCAGGCTCTGAGTGAAGGGGGAGGAGCCCTTCACAAATCATGTCTAGCCTGCACTATCTGTAGAACTGCTATTGAGCACTTCTTAATCTGCAGCAGTTTAGGTATGGATTTTTGTAGTGCAGGTCTAGAAATCCACACTAAACTGCCGGTATTATGTAGGATTTGGGAAGTTTCTTACTATCATGCAGAACAGTTCCTCTGCTGGTTTTAGAAGAAAAAACAGTCGGTAATGCTTTAATAAATCTGGCCCACAGATTCTCAGAAAGGTTAAATTAAATCACTGTGGTAATTCCATTGAAATTAAAGGATCCCAGCTATCTCATGTAACAACCTTAACCTCCCTCCTTCCCCCTCCAGCCAATCACTTTCCTGCCTATAGTACAGCGCTGCCTTAGATCGCAGCGCTGTACACAGTTATTAGTTTTGCTGTCTAACAGTCTCCGAGCGGCGATCGCCGCTGGGAGACTGATGGTGGGGCGGAGTTCCCTCATCCATGTGGAGATGTGCACGCTATCTCCTGCAAACCCCATTCCCAGCCATTCACGCCAAGTGGTCCTGGGGCTGCTGCACTGCTCACGCCAATCGGCATGGAGCAGTCGGCAAGAGGTTACCCCTGAGCTAAGAAAAAAAAAGTCACATACATCAGTAGTTCAAAGCCTATAGACTACCACCGACTGTTCCAGCACTATACTTGTTTGACTCACACCAGCTAAAAAGGTTTCTTCTGGTCATGAGCTTGGCAGTGAACAAGGGCCCCTTAGGGCCCTTTCACTCTGGCACATTTAGGCATTTTACCACAGCCTACTATTAAGGCAATGAAAGTCTATGGGGTAGTTCACATTAGGTGTGTAATGCGGTTTGCTGCGCAGGAAGTGCCCTATCTAACGCAAGTGCATACCTACATTACCGTGCGACTACTATGGCGATCTGTGATGGACCAGAAGTCGTGTAAGTTTTACGCGTTGCGTATGCGCGGAAGCATATTTTGTCAATTAACTTTGACGCACGTCATGGATTCAGCCACAGAAAGTGAGTGCTAGAGAGAGTCACTTCATGATTGGCCTGCTGCAAAATGGGATTACTGCGTATTAACGTGGTAATCCCCGAAAGCTGTATTTGGCGTTGTGGTGCGGTCCCCGGACCACTACTAGTACAGTGTGAAACTAGCCTCAGAGAAATGGTATTACAATTGAGATATTTGGAATTATACCTCCACTCTGGAGCTGTGGTTAAGATAAAAAAACAGCCATTATGGGGCTATAGAGGAAGTTTAGAAAGGTGAAAGAGAAAATGAAAGAAAGAGCAGGCAAAAGAGGAAACTATTAAAGGACCACTATCACGAAAAAAAAAGGAGGCAATTAAAATCTGACAGAATTGACAGATTTTGGGACAGTCTATCTCCTCCTGGGGAATTCTCAGAGTTTTCTTTGTTTTCAACAGCATTTCCTGAACAGCAGTTTAACTGCCAAAATAGCAAGATACCGGCCAGCCCCCTTACTCACTTGCACACTATTTTGTCAGTTAGAATTTGAAACTGCTGTTCAGGAAATGCTGTTGAAAACAAAGAAAACCCTGAGAATCCCCCATGAGAAGAAGGACTGGCCCAAAACCTGTCAGTTCTGTCAGATTTTAACTGCCTACTTTTTTTTCGCAATAGTGGTCCTTTAAGAAAATAAGAAGGTTGATGAAAACAAATTTTCCTAACGTCATTTATATTGTTAAACTCAAATCCACATAATTATTGTGTACTAATTGTATCCAAATTGGTCCTGTGTGCAGTCCTTATTGCTACACCACTGCTCATGCATTTCCTCTGGTCCTCCAGCTATGGCTCCTGGATCTGATTCAATGGCTTCCTACAGATGAGTCTTTCAAATAGACACACAACATATACCTGATCACAATCATCTGTGAGATTCTGACTATACTCCACACCAAACCCGTCAGCTGGCAGTGCCATTGCTCCAGAATGCGCTCCATCAGAGGAGACAGACAGCTTTAGACATTAATACACACCAAGAAAACCCTTCCAGTGAAGATATCTATTTTATACTATACCTGTTTTCTTTCTGTTTTCTGTCTGAAGTTCCTGGTCACTGTAGCGCTCCCTAATCTTGTCCTGCAGTATTAACAGGCGCCTTACACGACAATGTTCACTTTTATATCTCAGTTTAATTATGACTAATAGCATTAAAAAGCAATTTGGAATGGAAAGCAGCAACCTTTGGAATGCAATAAACATGTAGCAATAGACTTGACCAGATTGCATCCACAACGTCATAGGTATTTCCTGGTGACGTTGTGTGGATCTGACCAGTCTGAGTATAAAGATAAGCTTATATTGGAGAATATAATATACACAATGTAAACATGGGAGATTTGAAGGGAACCTCCACTTTACAGCTAGAGCACTGAGCATGATAAAAAGAACTTTACTACCCTCGTGTCTCCCACTCCATTCAGGATTAGTGATGATGGGCAATTATGGAAGCAGGAAAGTCGGGCGCATATGAGAAGTGGACAAATTGGGTGCTGCCAGTGCCATTAACTCTAATGTTAAGGGGGCACTACAGCGAAAAACTGTAAAATTTAAAATATGTGCAAACATATACAAATAAGAAGTACATTTCCAGAGTAAAATGAGCTATAAATTACTTTTCTCCTATGTTGCTGTCACTTCCAGTAGGTAGTAGAAATCTGACAGAAGTGACAGGTATTATAGGGGATTCTCAGGGATATTTTTTTTTTTTCAAAAGCACTTAGTGAATGGCAGTTGCTCTGTCCAACTGCCAAAAAACTGTCTAGGAAGCAAGGAAGCTGGCCAGCATCATTGTTTAAATCCTTTTTAGGTAATATCTTTATAAAGAATAAAAGCTTTGCTGAGAATCCCCTATAAAGAGATGGACTAGTCCAAAACCTGTCACTTCTGTCAGATTTCTACTGCCTACTGTAAGTGACAGCAACATAGGAGAAAAGTAATTTATGGCTCATTTTACTCTGGAAAAAATGTAATTCTTATTTGTATGTGTTTTACATTTTAAGATTTTCGCGACAGTTCCTTTTTAAAGAATAAAGGAGATAGTGACAATAGTACTTCTTATTTGTATATGTTTGCACATATTTCACATTTTACAGTTTTTCGCTGTAGTTCCCCTTTAAATATCAGCTATTGAGAGAAAAACTGGACGCATTGGGCGCCTGTTAAGCTGTCATGCCTTTTGTTATTTATCATTTTTACAATACTAAAACGGAAAATATTGTTATAACATTTGTTTTCACAATTATCATTTTTTTTTTTAATTAATGTTTTAACTTTTCAATATTTTGATATTGTACTCTTTTAAATCAATTTTACATTTGGTTTTAGAATCATAATTATGTTAATTATCGTTTTGACATGTAATTTTACTTTTTTTAAAATTATTATTACATTCTTTTTGAGATTTTAAATTCCAGGGGTCATTTTCTTAGAATTATAATTATGTTAATTATGGTTTTGACATGTAATTTTACTTCATCATTTTAACATTACTTTTTGAGATTTTTAATTTCTTAGGGTTAGGCACTACCAGGGGGATCTTAGGGTTAGGCACCACCAGCAGTGTCTTAGGATTAGGCACCACCAAGGGGGTCTTAGGGTTAGGCACTACCAGGGGGATCTTAGGGTTAGGCACCACCAGCAGTGTCTTAGGATTAGGCACCACCAAGGGGGTCTTAGGGTTAGGCACCAACAGGGGAGTTTTAGGATTAGGCACCACCAGGGCGGGTTTTAAGGTTAGGGATTGGTAGAAGGAGGGTTCTGTGTGAGAGTAGGGTTAGGTTTAGAATTAATAAGAGCAAGGAGTTTTGAATCAGGATGATACCATTTATTGGCTAACTTAGAGATGAATAAACACTAAGCTTCCGGCTTATAAAAATCCTTCGTCGGACTTGGTTCCTGACAAAAACTGAAAAACACAGCTTATATATACTGACATACAGAGGAGAAACATTCTTTAGCAAACATAAATAAATGTAATTAGATACCTTAACTGTTACTTCAGGAGACTTTCAGAGGCATCCTGGCTAAATTGATAAGTTCAATAGAGGTGGCCCGAACAGATGGTTCCCGGCGAACTTCCGGGGTTCGCGATCGCGAAGAACCGCAAACTTTACCGCAAGTTCAACTCTAGGGATGATTGGAATGAGCAAATTCCGTTCCGCCGGAATTGCAGAATTCCGCCAGCGCTAAATTCCGTCGCCATTACATTTCCGTGGAATTTTGCAGATTTCCATTCCGGCGGAAAAATTAAAGTAATCACATGAAACCTTGTTTATGCTAAATGGTAGCCCATGGGACCTAGTGGCTGTTCCCCCGGTCATTTTTTTTTTTTTGCAGCAGGAGTTGTCACTTAAGTCATGGGACCTAGCGGTGGTCCTATGGCGGTCATTTTGGCTCAGCAGGAGGTGTCGCTTAAGCCATGGGACCTAGCGGTGGTCCCATGGCAGTGGTTTTGGCACCACAGGTGTCGCTTACGCCATGGGACCGTGCGGTGGTCCCATGGCGGTCATTTTGGCGCCGCAGGAGGTGTCGCTTAAGCCATGGGACCTAGCGGTGGTCCCATGGCAGTTGTTTTGGCACCACAGGAGGTGTCGCTTACACCATGGGACCTAGCGGTGGTCCCATGGCGGTCATTTTGGCGCCACAGGAGGTGTCACGTAAGCTTTGGGACCTGGCGGTGGTCCCATGGCAGTCGTTTTGGCACCGCAGGAGGTGTCACTTACGCCATGGGACCTTGCGGTGGTCCCATGGCGGTGGTTTTGGCGCCGCAGCAGGTGTCGCGTAAGCTATGGGACCTGATGGTGGTTCCATGGCGGTGGTTTTGGCGCCGCTGGAGGTGTCGCGTAAGCTATGGGACCTGGCGGTGGTTCCATAGCGGTGGTTTTGGCGCCGCAGGAGGTGTCGCATAAGCTATGGGACCTGGCGGTTGTTTTGACGCCGCAGGAGGTGTCGCGTAAGGTATGGGACCTGGCGGTGGTTCGATGGCGGTGGTTTTGGCGCCGCAGGAGGTGTCGCATAAGCTATGGGACCTGGCGGTGGTTTTGGCGCCGCAGGAGGTGTCGCGTAAGCTATGGGACCTGGTGGTGGTTCCATGGCGGTGGTTTTGGTGCCGCAGGAGGTGTCGCGTACGGTATGGGACCTGGCGGTGGTTCGATGGCGGTGGTTTTGGCGCCGCAGGAGGTGTCGCATAAGCTATGGGACCTGGCGGTGGTTTTGGTGCTGCAGGAGGTGTCGCGTAAGCTTTGGGACCTGGCGGTGGTTCCATGGCGGTGGTTTTGGCGCCGCAGGAGGTATCGCGTAAGCTATGGGACCTGGTGGTGGTTCCATGGTGGTGTTTTTTTTGCCGCAGGAGGTGTTGCGTAAGCTATGGGACCTGGCGGTGGTTCCATGGTGGTGGTTTTGGCGCCGCAGGAGGTGTCGCATAAGCTATGGGACCTGGCGGTGGTTTTGGTGCCGCAGGAGGTGTCGCGTAAGCTTTGGGACCTGGCGGTGGTCCCATGGCAGTGGTTTTGGCGTTGCAGGAGGTGTCGCATACGCTTTGTGACCTGGTAGTGGTTCCATGGCGGTGTTTTTTGTGCCGCAGGAGGTGTCGCGTAAGCTTTGGGACCTATACAAAATGGTTGGGATTGGTGAGATAGCTAGGGAGCTGGTTGCTAACATAGGATTGATTGTTTTTTGTAAACACTGTAATTGGTGCTGAAATAATTCCGATTTTCATGCAGATATCCGTTTGGGTGGTTTTTGTAAGCCTCTGATTGGTGCAGAAATTCCTATTTTCATGAAGAAATCCTGTTTTCAGGATTACAAAATTCCGCATTCCGCCAGAATTACGCATCGTTCCGCGGAATTTCCGCTATAGCACTAAGGCAATTCCGTCCCGATGCGACGGAACAGAATCACCAAATTCCGTCCGGAACCGCGGAAAATTTAATTCCGCAGTACGCGGTGAGCATCCCTATTCGATTCCAACCATAGTGCACCATTAGGGTCAACTTTTATGTTGGCGCTTTATAAATACAATAAATAAATAAATAAATAAACTTTGACCCTCTACATCACAGTTAGCAGGCACATTGTAGCCAATCAGGCTACACTCCCTCCTGGAGCCACTCCCCCCCCTTATAAAAGGCAGGCAGCACCGGCCATTTTACTCACTCGCGTGCCTGCAATAATTAGAGAAGGGACAGCTGCTACAGACTCTCATAGGGAAAGATAAGTTAGGCTCTTGTAGGCTTCTTAGCTTGCTCCTTGCTGATTCTTATTTCTAAAATAGCTCCCCACAACAGCTCTTTTGAGAGCTAATCTTGTTCTTGTGATCTAATTTTTTTGTGTGTGTGTCCCACTGACACTTGTGTTGCATAGACAGCCTTGATAATCCATACTGTGTGTGTGCCACTGCCAGCCAGGCCCAGCACATTCAGTGACTACCTGTGTGTGTGACAGGTGCACATTGTAATACCCATTACTGCATATACCTACCTGTTGTTCACAGTGCACCCACCTACCTATGTGAGTTGAGCGCACGCAGTGTCACTGTGCCTGTCCGCTACCTGTCTGTGTGTGACAGGTGCCAACATAAAGATCCAGAGCCCTCAAAGTGGGTGAATCTGTTAATAGCAATAAAAAACTCCTATTCAAATCTGTTGTACCATAGAAATGTATAATTTTATTAAACAGCAGAAAACACATACATGATTAAAAGCGATAAAAAAACCCCATAAAAATCACTAATAGGTGAAACACCCGGTCAAACATGATAATATAGTTTGATTACTAATTGAATCAATTCCTTAAATATAAATATAAACAGGCCCCTACTGACAATTGCTGCTCACAAAAAAATTCAAAAAATTTGCAAACAATAGTGCAAAAATATGTTGTACACATACAACCAGCAATAAATTGCTATGTGCAAAAACAATCAATTGGAAAAGTGCATATGAATGCACTAAGAAAATGAAGTGAGTGAATAAAAATTCCTGACAGCTCCCACCTGTCAGGAGTTAAAGTACTGTGCACAAAATCAATTTGACTGAAAAAAATCTGCGTGAACAGTGTAGCTGCTGCCGTGGGCTGGAACGCACACCCAGAAATCTAGGATATGAGTCACAGCCCACAACCAACAGCCCAGTGTTAATAATATATCAGTGCAATTCAATGAATCATAAGTGCAGACTCAAAAGCGAAGCCCTGGATCAATAGTGCACAATGCCAATATTACCTATACATACATCAAATACATGAATACAGTGCAAGAAAGAAAGGTCAGCAAAAGTCAAAGAGTCATGGTTACTGGAAGTATGGTGGCCCGGGCGTGGGGGATGCTGCCTTACGCGCTCGCAGACCCAGTCTGCTTCAATCAATGCTAGTTTGTGATATGTGCCTCGCTGTTTAAAAATCCTAGACGTGGAGGGCGGGTATAATATGCTGCTAGTACGTTGCCACGTACTAGACCACTGCCGACAGCGCTATTGGCTTGCGCTGTCAGCATGGTCTTATTGGTCCTATTGCGTAAGCATGACTCTTTGACTTTTGCTGACCTTTCTTTCTTGCACTGTGTTCATGTATTTGATGTATGTATAGGTAATATTGGCATTGTGCACTATTGATCCAGGGCTTCGCTTTGAGTCTGCACTTATGATTCATTGAATTGCATTGATATATTATTAACACTGGGCTGTTGGTTGTGGGCTGTGACTCATATCCTAGATTTCTGGGTGTGCGTTCCAGCCCACGGCAGCAGCTACACTGTTCACGCAGATTTTTTCGGTCAAATTGATTTTGTGCACAATACTTTAACTCCTGACACGTGAGAGCTGTCAGGAATTTTTATTCACTCACTTCATTTTCTTAGTGCATGTATATGCACTTCTCTAATTGATTGTTTTTGCACATAGCACTTTATTGCTGGTTGTATGTGTACAACATATTTTTGCACTAATGGTGCAGTTTTGGAGATGTCTGAGGCAAGCGAAGCTGGGTAGGATGATTATGATTATGATGATGATGATGATACGGATATCATGTGGGATCCTAAGAGACAAGATGACCAAGGGGACAGTTCAGAGGGGGAGCCAGAGAGGAGTAGGAGGAGACGAGTTACTGAAAGAAGCAGGGGGAGCTCGTCATCAGAAACAGCTCGTGGCAGTGTCCGGCGCCAGCCAACATGTTCTCAACGTCAGCTGCTGATGCCACCATAGTGCCATCACCCCCAGGGAGGCTCAGCGGTTTGGAAATTTGTTAGTGTCTTCCCTAGATCAGAGCAATGCCATCTGTTCTCTCTGCCTCCAAAAATTGAGCCGTGGAAAGGCCAACACTCACGTAGGGACAGCTGCCCTACGAAGGCACCTGCAGAAAAGGCACAAACTGCAATGGGAAGAGAACCTGAGCAAAAGCAGCACACAAAAGCAAAGCCACCCTCCTTCTCCTCTTCCTCCTTCAGGTACAGCATCTTAAGCCGCTTCTCTCTTGCAAATTCACAGCCACCCTCCTCCACTCCGCCTCTGCCCTTGAGCGGTTCCTGCTCCTCTGCACACAGCAGCCAGGTGTCCGTGAAGGAAATCTTTGAGCGGAAGAAGTAAATTTCTGCCAGTCACCCCCTTGCCCGGCGTCTGACAGCTGGCTTGGCAGAACTGTTACCATACCAGCTGGTGGACTCTGAGGCTTTTGGGACACCGCAGTGGAAGATACCAGGTCATAATTATTTTTCTAAAAAGGTGATACCCAAACTTTACCGTGAAGTTGAGAGGCAAGTGGTGTCATCTCTGGCACACAGCGTTGGGTCAAGGGTCCACCTGACCACGGATGTCTGGTTTGACAAGCACGGTCGGGGCAGGTACATAACTTACACAGCCCATTGGGTCAACCTGGTGACCACTGACAAGCAGAGAGTACGTGGCTGTGCAGCAGACCAACTTGTGACACCTCCACGGCTTGCAGGCAGGCCTCCTGCCACCTCCTCTCCTTCTCCTTCTGCTACATCCTCTTCGCTATCGTCCTCCTCCTCCTTGGCTGAATGGCAGTTCAACTCTACTGGTGCTGCAATCTCCTCTCCAGCTACACAGCCCCATCTCCCCAGGGCCTATGCTGCATGCAAGGTATGACGGTGTCACGCCATCTTAGACATGTCTTGCCTCAAAGCGGAGAGTCACACTGGACCAGCTCTTCTGGCTGCTCTTAACAAACAGTTTGATCAGTGGCTGACCCCGCACCAGCTGGAGATCGGCAACGTGGTGTGTGACAATGGCAGCAATCTCCTTTCCGCTTTGAATTTTGGAAAGCTGACACATGTACCCTGCATGGCACATGTGCTAAATCTAGTCATTCAAAGATTTGTGTCAAAGTACCCAGGCTTAGAGGACGTCCTGAAGCAGGCCAGGAAGTTGTGTGGCCATTTCAGGTGGTCTTACACTGCCGTGGCACGCTTTGCGGACATTCAGCGGAGAGACAACTTGCCGGTGAGACGCTTGATATGTGATAGCCTGACTCGCTGGAATTCGACCCTGGTCATGGTCTCTCACCTGCTAGAACAGGAGAAAGCCGTCACCCAGTACCTGTACAATTACAATAAAAGGACACAATATGGGGAGATGGGGATGTTCTGGCCCAACAACTGGACACTGATGCAAAATGCATGCAGGCTAGGGATGGTCGGAAATGCCAATTTCCGATTCAGCGGTAAATCTGCATTCCGCCATTGCCAATTACCGATTCTGCTTTCCGCTACCAATTTCCGCATTCCAATGCGGAATTTCCGCCGGAAATCGTGGAAATTCCGCCCGACTTTAACATCGATATTCTCAAAAACTATAAGGTCTTTTTGAAAACATTTTTTGCATCTTATTCACAAGATTCAGTTTAATAAACCCTGAAAATTTGGTGTTTCTAGGCCTTACGGGGGCTTTGCTATTAACTGCTAAAGTCGGCGGATTTTTACTGTAATGTAAAATGCAGAAAAAAGGCAGATGCAGATTTTATGCATTTTACATTACAGTAAAAATCTGGCGACTTTAGCAGTTAATAGCAAAGCCCCCGTAAGTCCTAGAAACACCACAATTTTAGGGTTTATTAAAATGAATCTTGTGAACAAGATGCAAAAAAAAGTTTTCAAAAAGACCTTATAGGTTTTGAGAAAATCGATGTTAAAGTCGGGTGGAATTTCCACGATTTCCGGCAGAAATCCGCCTACCGCACTTGCATTACCGATTTCCGCATTCCGATGCGGAAATGCAATTTCCGATCGGAATTTCGGAAATTGCATTTCCGCGGAATCCGAATGAGCATCCCTAATGCAGGCTCATGCCGCCGTTTGAAGAGGTGACCAACCTGGTGAGTCGCAGTGAAGGCACCATCAGCAACTTGATCCTGTACGCTTACTTCCTGGAGCGTGCTGTGCATAGAGTGGTGGATCAAGCTGTGGAGGAGTGTGAAGAGGAACAGTTATGGGAAGAACAGTTGTGGGAGCAATTTTCATCAGAACCAGATGTTTCCTCAAAACCTGCGGCAGCACAGTGGAGGGAGGAGGAGGAAGAGTCATGTGAGGAAGAGGAGTCAGACTCGGATGATGAGGAAGGTGTTTCTTTGGAGGAGGAGAAGGCGGCAGCAGAAGAAAAACTGCAGCAGGCGTCGCAGGGGGCTTGTGCTGCTCGACATTCCCGTGGTATTGTTCGTGGCTGGGGGGAGGAGGAGGACTTACCTGACGTCACTGAGGAAGAGCAAGAGGAGATGGATAGTATGTCTGGATCCAACTTTGTGCAGATGGCATCTTTCATGCTGTCCAGCCTGTTGAGGGACCCCCATATAAAAAAAACTCAAGGGGAATGAGCTGTACAGGTGGCCACGCTACTAGACCCTCAGTATAGGCATAAAGTGGCGGACTGAAGTGGCGGACTGCAGGCAGAAAAGATGCAGCACACGCAGAACCAGCTGGCAACTATGCTTTACAATGCGTTTAAGGGTGATGTCACAGCACAACGCAATAAAGGTACCACTGCCAGTAATCCTTCTACCATGTCCACCCAGGCAAGGACAGGACGCTCCAGCGATCTCATGGTGATGTCGGACATGCGGACATTCTTTAGTCCAACACCTTGCCTTAGCGCTTCTGGATCCACCCTCCACCAAAGCCTGGACTGGCAGGTAGCCTGGCCTTAAGTGTGGATGTAGACACCGTGAGCAGCGATGAACCCTTGGACTACTGGGTGCGCAGGTTTGACCTGTGGCCAGAGCTGTTACAATTTGCTATCCAACTTCTGTCTTGCCCTGCCTCAAGCGTCCTGATAGAAAGGACCTTCAGCGCAGCTGGAGGCATTGTCACTGAGAAGAGAAGTCGCCTAAGTCACAAAAGTGTTCAGTACCTCATCTTTATCAAAATGAATGAGGCATGGATCCCGGAGGACTACTGCCCGCCCGAAGACTAAGTCAGTCCCCACACACAGCATCTCTGCCTGCACGCCGTGTGACTGGTGCCTGCCCCAAGACTAAGTCGCTCCCCACACAGCACCTCTGCCCGCAGGCCGCTTGACTGCCTTCTCCGCCACCACCAACATGGTCCAGCACTCCAGACGGATTCCTGAATTTTTAAGACTGCTGCTAGCAGCGGCTGCTATAATTTTTCTGGTGTGTATACATGCCCGCCTAGTTTTTCTAGCTGCACTGCATCTGCAACAACAAAACATGTACATGTGCCCATTCCCCTCGTGATCATTACCTTGCCGCGGTGAAGGGGCTTGCGTATCACAATGAAGCAATGACCGCCGGCTATATGAGTGTCTCGGTGGGTGGCACACCAAAGGTAATAAGGTTGTTGCCTCATTGTGGAAAGCCGCCATCATCTGCACTCTCGTCATGGTGCGCACCAGTCCAGCACGGCCGCCACTACACAAACAGCTGTTTGCAGTCACTGCATACCTTTCACTGCATCTTTGACTGCACATTGTATTATACCTGGCAGTCAGTGCATACCTTTCACTTGCATGGATGACAGACTTGCCCTCCATAACAGATTCTCGTTACAGGTAGTACAGTCTATCAGTGTCATATACAGCAGGGCCTTGAAAATCCTCCTTTTGGTCACTACCTTGGGATGTGCATGCCATGCCTGCTGCCTTCCTTGGATGTGTGGTAGCCGTTCCTGCTCCTTTTTCCACAGCGTGCCTGCTGCCTTCCTTGGATGTGTGGTGGTGGTAGCCATTTTTTAGGCCCCCACCCTGGACCGGAATCGAACCAGGATTCCCCGGCCATTACCCGTGGTCACCATGCTACTGAGAAAGTACCATAGAAAGTTTCACACAGTTGAATGAATGGCAGACTTGCCCTCCATAACACATTCTTGGCAAATGCTTTCGATTTGGTTCGTCTTGCGTTGGGTCAAGGGTCCATCTGACCACAGATGCCTGGTCTGCAAAGCACGGTCAGGACAGGTACATTACTTATACAGCAAATGGGTCCTTACTTGGATGTGCGGTGGTGGTAGCCAGTTCTCAGACGCCCACTCTGGACCGGAATCAAACCCTGATTCCTCGGCCATTACCTGTGGTCACTCACAATGACAGACTTGCCCTCCATAAAAGATTCTCATTGCAGGTACTGAACAGCAAGCAGAATACGTATTTAAAAAAATAGATATAAGCTTTAACAATGGTAGAGAAAGAACCATTAAACGTTGATAAGGCAGTCAGACATTACCTGACATCACTGAGTGAGGAAGAGCAATCTCGCCATGGTGCGCACTAGTCCAACACAGCCGTCAATACGCAAACAGCTGTTTGCGGTGTGTTACATAGTGAGTTTGGTGTGTCAGTGTGAAGCAGAACTCTAATTACACTCCCTGAATGATGTATACACATGCAAGATGTTTTAAAGCACTTTAGGCCTGCAATTTAGCATTCAATGTGATTTCTGCCCTTAAAACCCTGCTTTGCATCAAATCCAGATTTTTCCCTGGGACTTTTGCCGTCTATCCCACTCCGCTATGCCCCCCTCTAGGTGTTAGACCCCTTGAAACATCTTTTCCATCACTTTTGTGGCCAGCATAAATGTTTCTAGTTTTCAAAGTTCGCCTCCCCATTGAAGTCTATTGCGGTTCGCGAAAGTTAGCGCGAATCAAACGTTTGGCAAAGGTTCGCGGACCTAAAATCGGAGATTCGGGCCATCTCTAAAGATCAACAATTTCCTCAACATAACATAAAGCAGACTCTGGTGATGGGGAGACATCGTAAATTCCGAGTTCAAATTGTAACTGGGCTGGTTACATGCACCAGGTTACATGCAGTAATAATAGGTCAAGCGTTACCTGTTTTTTTCAATCACCTAAATCAATACTTTAAAAGAATACTGCGCTCCACAGATTCAGCTTAAAAACATAAAATAGGGGATCGCAACTTGTATAGACTAGAGTCATCCGCTCCAATGTAAGCATATATAGAAATTACTTGTTGCGCATACACAGTCCGCTCTCCCACAGAGATATGACCCTATAATAAAAGCAGAGAAAAGGTGCACATAGTGCTCAGTACTGTCTAAACACTGTATAATGAACACCGCGTGCTGCACTCCAGAGGGACGTGCCTTCACCACTGGGATGACAACAAACTTCCCCCTATGTGAATCCACTCACCGACTGGCGTCTTGAATTATTGCATATCAAATATAGACTGCAGAGTCACCATCCTCCGGTTAGGTAATCCAAAAGCTTCTTTATTAAAAACAGGCAGTGACATTCAATGTGGGAACAAGAACTCTCAGCCCTGGCCGCGGACACAGGGCAATCCGTCCTCACTGGGTCCGCCTCTACTTCCTAGTCTGTCAGCATGCTGCCTAGCTCCACGCTACGCGTTTCGTTGCAATGACTCGTTCAAGAGCTAAATCAGTAGCACTAAAATACTGTTTGACTGATGGAAAGGTGTTATATTGGACTTAACTAATAATTTTTCTAAAACGAAAAGCTATGATTAAGATTACAACTTGTTTTTTTACCATTTTATTTATACCTTACATGTATTTTTACAGTAACATGTCATTGATTGATTAAGTTTCTGCTAAATGTCAGACGTAAACATGATTAACCCCCTGGCGGTAATCCCAAGCTGAGATCGGGCTGAGATATTTATAAGCTCAGAGCTCAGCTCAGGCTAGCCCAAACCGCCATGTGCTTTTCTTTTACTGGGTCCTGCTCGCGATCGGTAGTTAGTTTAGCCTGTCTAATTCCTCCTCATTTGTCTCTAATCCCAAGTTGCAATTTGATCTCTCCCCTGTCACCTGACTGCCATGGCAGAGATGACAGATAAGCTAATTTAAAAGCACAGGCTGTTAACAATATAGCTTCTGAGCTAAGTGCTTCTGCCTTACTGTTGCCGATTTTTACCTGGATTTTGACTACTCTCAGCCTGCTGCCTGCACTGATGTCTGCCTGGATTTTGACTACTCTCTGCCTGCTGCCTGCACTGACCACTGCCTGGATTTTGACTACTTTCAGACTGCCACCTGTACCAACCTCTGCCTGGATTTTGTCTACTCTCAGCCTACCGCCTGCACCGACCTCTGCCTGGATTTTGTCTGCTCTCTGCCAGCCGCCTGCACCGACCTCTGCCTGGATTTTGACTATTCTTTGCCTTCTGCCTGCACCAATCTCTGCCTGTATTTTGTCTACTCTCTGCCTGATGCCTGCACTGACCTCTGCCTGTATTTTGTCTACTCTCTGCCTGCCGCCTGCACTGACATCTGCCTGGATTTTGACTACTCTCTGCCTGCCTTATTTGTACAGTTTAACAATTTTTTAAGTTTATTCATAAATTTATTTAATTCAACAAATGTGTGTTATAGTCTTTATTTATATGCAGAATGTCTACCAGGCTTCTATTCTGACATATTTTGGTGAGTTATGACTTAAAGAGAGTCTGAAGCGAGAATAGATCTCGCTTCAGACCTCATATATAGCAGGGGCATGTGTGCCCCTGTTAAAACGCCGCTATCCCGCGGCTTAACGGGGGTCCCTGTCCCCCCAAATCCCCTCCGTAATGCGGGGGAGCGTTTCCGCATTGGGGCAGGGCTAACCGCCGCAGCCCTACCCCACGCGCGTCTGTCAGCGTGTATCTCCGCCTCTCCCCCGCCCCTCTCAGCCTTCCTTCACTGAGAGGGGCGGGGGAGAGGCGGCGATGCGCGTCTGATAGACGCGCTGGGAGGCAGGGCTGCAGCCGTTAGCACTGCCTCCAGGAAGAGAAATGTAGCGACCAAGTCTGCGACCAACTTTTGCGGGGGGTGGGTTGGGGGTGAAAGGACCCCCGTTAAGCCGCGGGATAGCGGCGTTTTAGCAGGGGAACACATGCCCCTGCTATATACGAGAGCTGAAGCGAGTTTTAGTCTCGCTTCAGTGTCTCTTTAAGAATTGGAGGACTAAAATTCTTGGAAAAAAATGTACCGCTTTTGACTCATAATTCTAGACAGAAATGCACCACCAGGGAGGTTAAACATAAACTATGTGTCTCTGGAATAATAACAATAGTTAAAAATGAATTTTAAACAAAGTGATAATTTAAAGCAAAATGTATTTGTAAACCAATATTTTTATACCTATTATTGTAAAATAGAGAATTTGGCTGTATCCTTCACCCTTTTTTCATAACGCCTCTATTTCATGCACACGGCAAGTATGGCTATTTTCACTTTACCAGCATAATCACTAGAGTTTGCACATCTTTACAAATATAAATAGTTATAGCTTTATGTTTTGAGAATGGCGCAAATACTGTTTTTTACAAAGTTTGCTGCTTCAGTGTTTTTAGATCTTTGTGTTAGTAATTTCTGTAGTGCATTAAGGTTGAATTACAAGCATTTCATAAGCTTCAAAGGCTTATATTGACAATGACATCAAGTCTATGCAAAAAGTCTATACTTGCAGTGTAGGCCCTTCTTTTTCAAGACCTCTGCAATGCACCAGGGCATGCTGCCTGTTAATAAACTTCTTCTTACACTGACTGATGGCATTCTTTCCATTCTTTCATAATCAATGCTTGGAGTTTGTCATAATTTGTGGGTTTTTGTTTGGCCACCGCCTCTAGAGGCTTACCCACAGGTTCTCAATTCAATTAAGGTCTGGGGAATTTCCTGGCCATGGGCTAAAAATGTCAATGTTTTGTTCCCTGAGCCTCTTATGCTGGGAATACCTAGCTCAATTCTGAGCCATTAAGATGGCTCAATAGATAATTTCCGACATGTCCAATCACTGTTTGATCATTTTGATGCTTGATTCACCTTTGAAGTTAATTGAAAAAAGCTAAGAAAAATGAGCGGAAGATAAGAGAATCGAGCGGGCAAAACAATTGGGTGCAGAATCGAGCACCAGAATCGACCCATGTATTCCCAGCATAAGTTATCACTTTGGCCTTATGGTACGGTGCTTCCATCATGCTGGAAAAGGCATTGTGCTTCGCTAAACTGTTCTTGGATGGTTGGAAGATGCTGCCAGAGGATGTTTTGGTATCATCTTTTACTCATGGCTATGTTTTTTGTCAAAATTGTGAGCGAGCCCACTCCCTTGGATGAGAAGCAGCCCCATACATCAACGGTTTAAGGATTCTTTACTGTTGGCATGAGACAGCACTGATCGTAGTATTCACCTTTTCTTCTCTGGACAATCATTTTGCCAGATGTCCCAAACATTCAGAAAGGTTTTTCATCAGAGAAAATGACTTTACCCCAGTCCTCAGCAATCCAATTATTGCAGTTTTTGCTGAATATCAGCCTGTCTCTGTTTTTGTGGGAGAGAAGTGGCTTCTTTGCTGCCCTTGTTGACACTAGGCCATCCTCCAAAGTCTTCACCTCTCTGTGCATACAGATGCACTCACACCTGCCTATGCCATTCCTGAGCAAGCTCTGCACTGGTGGCACCCCGATCCCGCAGCTGAATCATCTTTATAGAGACAGTCCTGGTGCTTGCTGGATTTTCTTGGGTGCCTTGAAGCCTTTTTCACAGAAACTAAACCTCTCACCTTGAAGCCCTTGATGATTCAATGAATGGTTGATTTAGGTGCAATCTTAGTAGCAGCAAAATCCTTACCTGTAAATAGGGATGAGCAATTGAATTCCACAGAATTCTGAATTTAGATTTTCACCTCAGAATTTTGCATTTCAAATTGTAATAGGTACAGACTAACCAGCAAGCTCATGGTGAACCAGAACTCATTGGAGTGTGTAAGGGGCTACAATTGTCCTAAAAGCCCCCTTACTAAAATGCTATGGAAAACAAAAGTTTGCTTTCTTAAAACAGAAAGAATTTGCGAAAATTCAGGTTGGAGTGACCTGAATTATCGCAAATTCTTTCTGTTTTAAGAAAGCAAACTTTTGTTTTCTAAATTGTTATAGGGAATTCAAAATTCGGAGAGGAATTTTGTGAAATCCCATAGAATTCTCACATTAACATTAATATCAACAGTGTAATAAATGCAATATTTACCAAATTTGCTAAGGACCTTGGGTGAATAGCAATAAAAAGCAAAAAAAAAATTCCAAAAAGACATTTTAGTTTTTGAGAAAATTGATTTTGAATAGTTCAAATTGAAAATCTTTAAAAAATTCAACGAAATTTTAAAATTCAATGGAATACCTCCTTTTACATTAGTCAATACCGCCGTGGTTAATTGAAAATACCCTATTCATTCTTTGTGTCACCAAATTTGCTTGGTATGTTGGGGAGAACGCATTATAGTTTTTGAGAGAATAGTTTTTAAAAAGTTCAGAGAAAAAATGTTTTTTAAACTAGGTAAAATTATATTATGCTGCAGTACACTTAAAAGGAACCAGAGGTGTGAGACCAATGGACACTGACATATTTATTTACTTTTAAACAATACCAGCTGCCCAGCAGTCCTGCTGATCTCTCTGGTCAGTAGGGTCTAAATCACACAACTGAAACAAGCATGCAGCTAAAATTGTCAGATTTGTCCTAGATATCTGATCTGCACACTAGTTTAGGTCTATGGCTTAAAGTACTAGAGACAGAGGATCATCAGGACAGCCAGGCAATGTGCATTATTTAAAAGGAAACAAACATGTCAGCTTCATATTCCTCTCCCCTCGGGTTCCCTTTAAGGCCCCTTTCATATAAGGCCCCGTTCACACTTGCGTTCTGGGATGCAAACGAACCGGATCCGGATCGGATCTAAACCGGATCCAGATCGGATCTGAACCGGATCCGATCCGGATCCGGTCCGTTTGCATCAGGCATGAATCAGGCTGCCATCCGGATCCGTGTGGTAAAAATAGCGGAAAAAAACTATTAAAATTGTTGGGGTGTGGGAGGTCAGCAGAAGGTGCACCTGTACAATCAGGTCCTCCGCTGTTTAGGGCCTCACCTCCACGTCTGACATACTGCCAACAGCTCCAGCACAAAGTCACTGCTGCTCCACTCCAGGAATGCTGGGCCCATGTGTCCCCATCCGAAATGGCCGCTAGAATACGCATAGGAATTGGGGTAGAAGGTCCGGTTTTGATAGCCAGTGTGTTCTGTGCTTTCCGTTCCCCATTGTTTTATATATCCTGATGGTGCAGTCAGGCTCTGGTCCGGGTGCGTGGGCCAGATGATCCGGACCCGAAAAATAGAGCATGTTGGAAAAGTGTGCGGAGTCCGGATCCGACCCGGCTCCATTCTGTACGGAACGTACGCATGTGAACGTCCGCATAGACTTTGCATTGCTATGCGGAACGTACGTTCCGTTTGTACAGTATACTGTCCGGATCCGATCAGGCGGATCCGGACAGCAAACGCTAATGTGAACCAGGCCTTAGGCCTCTGTGTGTGTGTGTGTGTGTGTGTGTGTGTGTGTGTTCATCGTCAATCAACTTCCCAGAGGATACTGGTGTGGGACCATTTCCAAGGATTTGGGCATGGGATCATCAATTAAAAGTAGGTGTTTCTGTTTAATTAAGAATAGTTACAGACTTTTAGCTCCTTGTGGAAATGAGTAAAGAATACTTCAGTTCCCCTATACCAATTTCATCTGAAGGGCTTTAATGGGGTCCCCAGATACCACTAACCACAAGAATTTATGTATTTATCCCCACCTTCTTCCTGGGCATGAAGTGGTTTCATAGACCATGTGGGCTGGTATTGCTCAGGGAGCAATTTCCCACTTGGTCTGAGCTTTGAACTCTAGTATGCCAGCCTGCATGAATAACAAGTAGTTGAAAAGTTTTGGGAAAGTGGGAACCCCCCATTGTCCATTTTAAGTGTATAAAATGTGTATACCGTCCAATATAGTATACATTTAAATGTACTTGAAAGGATCCCTCCTGTAGCATGTCCTGTCAGTTGCAGTGGAGCTGCAACCGAGCAGTTTCGATTTCTCTGCTTGCATTTGGTTGCTTAGTTTTGATTGCATTCGCATTAAGTCTCATTGCCATCTGCAATCACTTTGCAGTTCAGAGTAGCCCAGGATGTTGTCATGAATCCACCTATGGCTTGCTGCAGTTGAACTGCAGACAGACAGCTATGGATTTCTTACATGCATGTTGTTGCATAATTTGACATGCATTTGTAATGAGAGTCCTTTCCATTCACAGCCAGCTTGCAGCCTTTAATCAGACTAACACAGGATTGCACGATTACCATTTAGCTGTATGGGAATTTGCATGTCTGCTCTCATTGGCCGATGTCCATAGAAAAGCCTGCTTCTCCTCTCACACCTTGCTCGTCATAGCATTCAGCTTTGCCATAGTTGATTGCTGGGTTGTCCGAATTCTAGTGGTTTATTTATGCAGGAAAAGCTGTCATGTGTATGTTTTAAGTTTTAATGTTCTATGCAAAATTTCATTGTAAACTGTAAAGTTGGAGTACTTTTTTAATATATTGCTCTGAGACATCTCAGCATATTCCAGGCTGTGAAGTTTATAAGATTATTTTAACTTGTAAGCTAGAAGATTGTTGACAACATGTACTTGTTACAAGGCCAGCAAGAAAAGATAAAATTTCCCAGCCAGAGAAAGTCAAAATATGAAACGTATAAACATTGCAATAAGTTTGAACATTGATAGCTGATAACATATGCTATGTTTTGGGAACAGGCCGTATAAAATATAAAACAAAGAAGGGATTTTTCCATTTAGTTAAAAATTATGAAATAGTGACATCTGTCGGTGGAATTATTACATTTATTTATTCATAAAGAAAGGCACATTTATAGAACATGATTTTATATTATTACATTTTAACGTGCAATTATATTTTATATGACTAATTGTTTTAAGAAGAATTATATAATAAGTTTTATATTTAAATAAGTATATTAGAAGCCATGTATGTTTCAATAAGCCTTACATTGCTGAAGACTCTCACAGGTCTGGTTACAGTGTCAACCTGACCAATCTTATGTCTGAAAAAGGACAGACACATTCCAAACTAATTAGCAGAAGGACATATTATCAGAAATGCGTCATGAATGACATTGTTTACTTTTTGGAAGTTCAATGTCTGGGTCAAAAAAGTCAAACAGCAGACAAGATAGCTGGTGAGGTGACTTCCATTTTTAATTAACTGCCTCAGAAATGACCTAATCAGAATTTATAAACAATAAGATTATGATTTAGGTATTCAAAACATGATAAAGCATTTACGCACGGAAGTTTCAGCCAATCACAAGTGGTTCTAGATGCTGAAGAGATGGCAGAGTTGGGGTAATATGCTTCATATTCTGGTGATTTACCGTACTTTATTCATTTTTCAGCATTAAGTTCTGTTAAGATGTTAGCAAGAAGTTTTTTTAGAAGCTATTTTTTATGCTATTCCTTTAAGAAGATTACTACACGTTTTACACAGCTACTAGATACACAGCTATTGATAAAGATGAGACTACTTTTGATATTATTCTACATAACACAACTGTTATATTCTTTTTTGAATGTGCTTAGAAGATTGATGATTGCTTGGCTATAAAACCTTGTTGAGATGGAATACTGTTAGAAGGAAACACTACTTGGAACTGTTCATATTTTGTATATATGCTGTATGATAAGCAAATACAATTTTTTCATATAAAATCATCATATACTTAGTGCTCTGATTCATTTCAAGGTACACCGTCAATCTATAATTACTGTTATAGAGGGTTCAGACCCCGCTATGCCGGATTTATATGATCGCAACGCTTTAAGGGCTGGTCCTTTACTGAGTTAGCAATCATGAAAAAGGCAAAAACCGCTCAGATTTTTGACAGGGTTCCTTGTGTAAAGTTTGAATATTGTATTACATTAGCTTGCTTTGCCTGCCTGGACATTCACTGCACCCGTGGCGGTACAGTGAAGTCTTTTTCCTATACTGACAGGTTGGAGATTGCCTTCACCACGTTGGTGATTGGTAGGATTCTTGCTTGTCCTGTTCCTGTAAACATAACTATAGGCTGCAATTGCTATTAGTTATGCTCCTACTTGTTTGTCTTGTCCGTGCCAGGGTGGATGTTTGCTATTGCTGAGGCACCGATTAGATTGGCAAGCATTCCATCTGACTGTTTGTTGTCTGCACTTGTTACTCAGTGTGGTGGACATCCGATGCTCAGTGCTGCAGTCGCACTGAACAACCATTGTATCTTGTTAACTGACAAGCATTCCGTCTGTCTGACCGTTGTCTGTCTTTGTTACTCAGTGTGATGGACATCAGATACTCAGTGCTACAGTCGCACTGAGCAACCTTTGTGTCTGGTTTATTGAGGCGGTTATCGGAAGCTCAGAGCTGCGATCGCTCTGAGCAATCCTGCTTCCTTGTTCATAACTCCTGGTGTGATCTGTATACTTTCTCTACAAGAGCATTCCGCTTTACTACCTAATATTACCCAGCTGCATAGTCTTGTTTGCTCTGGTGGTACTCTTGTTTTCTCGGCCTCAGCCGCTACACCTTGCACGGTAAGACCTGGGGGTAACCGAAGTCAGGAGGCATATTCTGTGCCCTGTTGAAGTGGGGGGTTGTCTATTAGGTGAAGACAGGGGCCGAGCCTAGAGCTACGGCACTAGATTGGGGTATAGTGTGTCGAGATTTCCATATGGCGAAATAATGTTTTTCCGATAAACTGAACTGCGCATGATCAAATACAAATAAAACCTAATTAATTTCCTTCCCCTAAGGTACAGAAGACAAAGACTTTTTAATATATGGTGATTCTAGTTAACATAGGTGCATTTATTATTTAGAAATATATATATGGCTTATTTTAATATAACTTGTAATGCTGAATTGCATTGTCTGTGGCTATAAGGTGAGGTTAGCTATGAATAATAGGCAGTCAGCTGATGTGCTAGGTGCAATAGATAACACAGTTACCTTGCTAGGACAAACAATTGCCAAACAAGAGGAGTCTGAGAACAATGAAAGAGACAAACCTTCACTAGCTTTTGTTTGTAAATGAACCAGTTTTTGTGTGCAATTGCTCAAACCCCTTTGTGTTGAATGACTACACCTTAATCCAAGTAAAGCCAGATGTCCTCATTGTGAAGGGTAGACAGTGTCAGCTGAGAAAAACAGGTTCCTTAGTTAATGGATAGACCAAGCTAGGATGAGTCACTAAACATCAACATGGTATAGCACAATATGAATTCCAATTAAAATAATTAAGGATAGTTCAGACAGCATATATATAGGTATTATGGCATATCAATTAAGAATGTTACTTTCATTTTTCTTATAGCTGGACAAACCAGTCATCATATGAAAATATATACGTATTAAAATAAAGATTCTCTGAATGAATATATCCAGAACAGTATGGAAATGCTATATAGTACCTGTGTTGCATTTTGACGATTATATTAAGGGTTAAAACTCTGCAGACATTTACAATGTGTTATAAAGAGAAATCCATGGTGATTGTTAAATATGGCACTATGATTTTCGATCAAATCCAATCTATCTTAAATATGGTAGAAACTGTCATTGTGTAATAAAACATAACCAGTGATTCCATCAAGGTCAGCCATCCATAGAGGAATTATACCATTGATTTATCCACTATGAGTGATAAATAATAAAACACAATGTTTTGAGTTTTTGTCAAATATCCCCTTAAAAATGCGATTAGTTAGCCAACAGCACCTCCAGAGGGTGAAATCCAGGATTACACTTGGGTTAAAAATTAGTTACAGAAAAACTCCCACTGATCACTCCCACTGCCTTGTGATAGGCTGGAAGATTTAATCTCCTGGGCAGGACCATAGGTAGTGAGGGGAATAAGATGAGAGGGGGCATTCAATGAGGGAATGATCAGACCATCAGCAGATCTGAGCAGACCAGAACATTAGGGATCCATGCCATCTGAATGATCGCAAGCAGCCACGCCTAAAGGAATACGCCCCAGAGGCCATCTTGGTGACTATACTTGAACCCAGTTATAAATTTTTCTTTTTAGTCATATGGCTTATCACAGCATGAATATCTGAACTTTTGATTTATTGACAATTGTCTTTCTTAGTTTATAGTCATTTATAGCCAAAGGGAGTGGGCTCTTCCAGTGCACAGGAATTGCCCTTTCCATATATTTGATAAAACCCATTCAGTGGGAATTTTTTTCTTTAGATAAACACAATCAATCGTTCAAGAATCGCTGACTGTGAATGCCATAACTTGTTTTGGATAAAAGCGCTAGATATTTCAAGCTACCTCCAAGTATTGATATTTTGATATTTTGCCGCAGCATGTGCAGGCCACACCTAGCAAAGTTTAGAATGACTCAGTAAGATATTTCATTCCAAAATTATATATATGTATGTTACCCGCTCGCTCTGTGTAGTAACACAGGCCAGCGGAGGTTAAAGTGTAGACAGAAGTAAAATTCCTGTCATTTATAGTTAATTGCATATCCATTGTGGGGCAACGCCCAGTCGTTATATCCACTGAGTCATCCTAAATTTGTCATATTGAATGGTATAGCTGACATCAGCCATTTTATTTTGACTGCGCAATTTTGATTTTTGACTGCGCCATTTTGATTTTAATAGCAGCCATTTTTGATTTTGATAGCGCCATTTTGTTTTTGATAGCCACCATCTTGTTTTTAGTAGCTACCATTTTGTTTTCGATCAATTCAGCCATTTTGTCTCTACAAATTCTGTGGTAACATGGCCGGTGGCCATATTTGATGAGTCATAGCTCTGCATTGTATTGGAATTAACTGATAGATGGTTTAAGCCTTTCGTTATTGATAATTAAGTATGATAACATTTTGATGTTTTACTAAAACTGTATTATCCAGCTTATTATAAGAATAACCTTATGAGTCTTGTGTTAAATCAAAAGTGCAATTTTATATTGTTTTGATATTGTAATATTTATTTGATATTAAATTGATATTTTTACAAATTGGTCTACGTTTATTTGCATGTTTAAACCAGTACTGTAAAACCTCGAAAAACGAACTCATATAGTTAGGCGTGTGTTTGTATTGTTAGCTCCTCCCATTTTTTTTAGGAGCATTACATTCTTGATTTTATATTTATTTTTAACAATTTATACAAACATTGACAAAACGCCCGACAAGTGGCTGAAAGAAAACAGGAGATCTGCCAAGCATTGCAGTACTGCAGAAAACAAGTGGCTGAAAGAAAACAGGAGATCTGCCAAGCATTACAGTACTGCAGAAAACAAGTGGCTGAAAGAAAACAGGAGATCTGCCAAGCATTACAGTACTGCAGAAAAATGCCATTTAACCATTTTCTTTGAAGTTTTCTTTTTTTAAAAAGATTAAAGTCTATAATTTATAGGGGTGTATAGGGGAGGGAGGAGGACACAGAGGTAGCCTATGGCTAGGTACACACTGCCTTTTCTGTCAGGCTTTTTTTTACTAATGTATTTTTCTAGCATTTGGAAGCCAATCAAATGTTCAAGTGTAAAGTTCCCAAATATTTTAATGAAAAGGTTCAGAGTGGCATTCAGGAGTTGCACTTCCTTAACCATATGTTAAAAAAAAAAACTTCCTGTGCTTCTTTAGCCATGTTTAGGCAGTATTTGGGCAAATGTCCATATCAATAGGCCTGATGCAGGAACCGTGCCAGCAGAGTATTGTTATTATTATTATTATTTAGTATTTATATAGCGCCGACATATTACGCAGCGCTGTACAGTGTATATATATATATATATATATATATATATATATATATATATATTGTCTTGTCACTAACTGTCCCTCAAAGGAGCTCACAATCTAATCCCTACCATTGCCATATGTCTATATTATGTAGTGTAAGTACTGTAGTCTAGGGCCAATTTTTTTTTTTAGGGGAGCCAATTAACTTATCCGTATGTTTTTGGAATGTGGGAGGAAACCGGAGTGCCCTGAGGAAACCCACGCAGACACGAAGAGAACATACTCTTTGCAGATAGTTCCCTGGCTGGGATTCGAACCAGGGACCCAGCGCTGCAAGGCGAGAGAGCTAACTACGACACCACCGTGCTGTACCACACATTACACAATTACATTGTAAGCCTTTGGCAGGGTCTTTCTTTCCTTAGTGTATTCAACATGATTGTGTTCTCCTTTCCTATAACAGCCTTGTACTTTTATTACTGGGCCTACCTAACCAGTCCAAAAGCCCCAAATCACATGATCATATTTTGTACCATGTTTGCCTTGTATAGCTTTTTCCTATGTTGCATAACCTTGTTATTAGTGGTGCTCATTCAGGTTTCGTGGAATAAAAACTTCCGGATTTCCGATCGGGAATCTGAATTTCCGATTAGAAATGGGAAAACGGAACTCGGAATTTGGATTTCTGCAGAAATACCGCTTTACTGCAATTTGGTAATTTTAGCCCAATCACAGAACTCAGAAGCTTTGGACCAATCAGAGAATGCAGAGTCAACTCGGAAGTATTTAGCCAGAGAATGCAAAAAATGACCCCAAAAAACACTACTCGGAAATCGGAAATCTGAACTCGGAAATCGGAAACTAAACAGAAATCCGTAGAGATGGTAATCAGCGTTAGTGGAAACTGTCATTTCTACAGAATCAGAAATTGACATTTCCCTACTTGTTATGTCTGTCATCTTTTGTATCATTCTATGTATTTATTGTCCAGTGCTGCACACTATGTTGGTGCTTTATAAATACAATAAATAATAATAATAATTAGTGGAACCCATGATACGTGGGTAACATGAGCATTGCTATGGTGAGGGGCGTTAAGCAAATAACATAATGCACATAACTGTAGTAACACCTGTGGGTTGAGCTTTTTGCGTAACATGGGGCACTCTGCTGTCATTAGTGCTGATAATACATTGGTTATCAAATCACAGAACACTTTACAAAGTTACTGGTTAACTAGATTAGCTGCTAGAATTTATGATTCACTAATCTGAAAGTCTGCCTAGATGCATCTTATTACCACATTAGTAGAATATTGGTCAACAACTGTACTCATTCATTGATAATGATGTGAGAAGATGTTAACCACTTCAAACCTAGACCTGTTTTTGCCTAATTAGATTAGAGTAGTTTTGACGTTTTAGATATGCCCCCATTTAATTACCAATAACTTTTTCACGACATATGAAACCGTAGTGACCTATATTTCATTTTTTGGGGGACAAACTAGACTCTCTTTGGGTGCTATGCATTTGAAAGGGAAAAAGAAAACAAATTGGAAATCATAACTATTTCTGTTTTCACCAATCACACTTTGAAAAGAAACAGTTCCACTGTAGAAAATGACTTTATATTTTATTAATCTATATATTCATTTTATTTTAACACTTAAATGATGTCACTGATACATAGAGATGGCCCGAAGTATTAGCCCAGCAAATACTTTGTGGTGAAGAATGAGTATTCGAGCTCGCCCTTCAGGCGAATACATAGCATGTTTCATCTGCCCCCTATACATCATCATTGAGCTAAACCCATTACCTCACAGTCAGATGACACATGGCAGCCAATCAGCTAGCACTTCCTCTTGAACCACCTCCCCACCCCTATAAAACCACCAGCGCGGCTTCCATCTTAGACTCATTCTATGGCTGCTATTAGTAAGAGAAGGGAGAGAGCATTGCTGAGATGGTAAAGCGTTAGTTAGGCCTCTGTTCTGTGTCACCACTGCCTTTCTAGCTGTTAGTACAGCATCCTGAGCAGACAAAGAGCCCTTCTGAGGGCTGGTACTGGTATATAGGTTGTGTTTGCTCACCATCCTCCTGACTCCTGACTGAGCATCCGAGGGCCCTTCTAAAGGCTGGTACTGGTACACATAGGTTGTGTTTGACTCCTGACTGAGCACCCAGTGCATCAGTGCAGTGTATATGAAGCTGCATGTCACAGACATGCACACACTACTAGTGACTAGAGATGGCTCGAACCACAGGTTTTTGGTTTGCGAGCCTCGAACGTGGACTTCTGCAAAAGTTTCTGGCCACAAAAGTAATGGAAAAGATGTTTCAAGGGGTCTAACACCTGAAGGGGGGCATGACGGAGTGGGATACACACCAAAAGTCCCTGGGAAAATTCCAGATTTGACGCAGAGCAGGGTTTTAAGCCCTAAAGGACAGAAATCACGTTGCATTCCTAAATTGGAGGCATAAAGTGCTTGAAAACATCTTGCGTGTGTATACATCAATCAGGTAGTGTAATTAGTGTACTGCTTCACACTGACAGACCAAACTCACCGTGTAACGCACCGCAAACAGCTGTTTGTGTAGTGATGGCCGTGCTGGACTGGTGCGCATGATGGCGAGAGTGCAGGCGATGGCGGTTTTCAAGCCCATATGGTTGGGCTGAGGTAGCTCAATGACACAACAACAGTGACTGTCCAGCTGATCGAATTTGCTCTGTCCACAATGAAGCAACAACCTTATTATCTTGGGTGTGCCCCCCAACACACTCATATAGATCATTGCTTCATTGTGATACGCAAGCCCCTTCACTGCGGCAAGGTAATGATCACGAAGGGGAATTGACACATGTACATGCCTTTTGTTTTGTTGTTGCAACCACAGTGCAGCCATAAAAATTAGGCATGTACACGCACCAGAAAAAGTATTATTTTTGTTAGCGGCCGCTGCTAGCAGCCGAACCCACCTGGCGTCCTGGACCCTGTTGGTGGTGGCGGAGAAGGCTGTGTGGGGACCGACTTAGTCTTGGGGCAGGCAGCAGCGCCGGCAGGCAGGCAGAGATGCTGTGTGGGGACTGACTTAGTCTTCGGGCAGGCAGTCACACGGCGTGCAGTCACACGGCGTGCAGGCAGAGATGCTGTGTGTGGGGACTGACTTAGTCTTCGGGCAGGCAGTAGCCCTCCGTGATCCATGCCTCATTCATTTTGATAAAGGTGAGGTACTGAACACTTTTTTGACCTAGGCGACTTCTCTTCTCACTGCAAATGCCTCCAGCTGTGCTGAAGGTCCTTTCTGACAAGACGCTTGAGGCAGGGCAAGCCAGAAGTTGGATGGAAAATTGTGACAGCTCTGGCCACAGGTCAAGCCTGTGCACCCAGTAGTCCAGGGGTTCATCACTGCTCAGAGTGTCTATATCGGCACTTAAGGCCAGGTAGTCGGCTACCTGCCGATTGAGGTGTTGGTGGAGGGTGGATCCAGAAGGGCTAAGGCTAGTCATTGGACTAAAGAATGTCCGCATGTCCGACATCACTCTAAGATCACTAGAGCGTCCTGTCCTTGCCTGCGTGGACATGGGAGGAGGATATAATCCACAAGAAAACAAAAAAATCGGCACAAGATGAAGCTCTGGCAGGTTGGGAGAAGCAGGTGCAGAGTTGCCACTGTGCCTCCAGTAAATAATTGTATCAGCTTGAAAAGAGGAGGAAAAACTTCTGGGCACCAGTGTGCATAAAGAAGTCACCTTTATTCTATGCTCCCAACACCTTCAAGACATACATGCATCAGCCTAACAGCCGTTTCGCAGGATGACCTGCTTCTTCAGAGGCAGCAAATACAAAGTTTAAGAAACTACACACGATATATACAGTATAGTATATAAAGACAATAGGTCTTACCCCACGCTGCGATCAGCCCCCACTGCCGAGCGCGCGCCAGTATCTGGCGCCGCCCCGAGCCGTTCAGTCCGCCTATTGGAGGAGGCACGCCCCCTTGTCGGGGAGCGTGCAATGGGGTTTCCCCAAGCGTCACGCAAAACACGTTACGCAATCCGCTTACATCACTTCCTCCTATTTGGGATTGGCTGCCGGTATCAGTGGAGGACGAGGAATCGCCGCACAGCGTTGCCTAGCAAACTAGGCACGCTTCGGGGGGACCTGAAATACAAAAATAGAGAGATTAAAAAACATGTAAAAACGCACAGTGATTATTAAGTATCATTGATGAAGGCATGCAAACAATATAATAATCAGGCAATTTAACATACTCCTGCAGCTGGCATTGCAATACTCAATTCATATAGCCATCTACTGCAGGCTGCTAGAAAAACCGTAATGACCTGTAATGAAAGGGTTAATGACGGAATTCACTCGCAACCGTCTGGCCATATCAGCATATATAAAAGAAAGGACTACATAGAACACAGATGGTAATCACGGGAGGAGAGTAGACTGCTGTACATAAATCAATATTTATCCAGAAAACACCAAAGTTCATTTCTTTCATTAAGGCCCATTCTACCACAAGCATCTGTCAGGGAGATTAGTCTAGCTTCTGCCCTTCTCAGTGATTGGTTCCTGGAACCCCCCCCCCCCATGTGGACATGGGACCGTTTTAAGGCCGCAGAACCTGAGGCAATCCGCTTCTCCTGCATGGACATCTCTAACGTGAGCAATAAGTCTGCCGGCCCCTTTCCCGGTTTCAACCGATTTATAATGTTCCTGGAATCGGGTTTTAATGGGCCGAGTGGTTTTGCCTATATAAAACCTCATACATGGGCAGAACACAACGTACACACAAAAATCAGTCCCACAGTGTATACAGTCTTTACTCTGAATTGTATATCCACCCAGCTGTATATTCTTACAAGGCCAGAATTGATTGCAATGGCAGCAGTTGTGGCAACGATAATTACCATTGGGTCTAGCATTGGTTAGCCAGTCGGGTTCACCAGTATCCCCAAACTCGCTCCTTACCAATTTGTCACCGATCGTGGGTGCTCGACGAAATGTTACCATTGCTTTTTCCGCCAGTCGTTTCTCCCAATTTGGCAACTGCGCAGTTCAACCCAGTTCCTGGAGATAGCACTCCGGATTCTATCTGCCATTGGCGAGAAGTCGAAAACAAAAGTGGCATTGGTCTTTTTGATTAAATCTGTCCGGGAAAAATCGGGATCACCAGATGGAACATTTCTTTTCCTTCTACCTCTACCTCTTTTCAGGATATCCTCCCGACTCCTCCCATCAGCCTTATTGAAGGCCTCAATGAGAAGAGGGAGAGGGTACCCTCGATTAAGGAGTCTAAACCCCAATTCCCTGCTTTGGGAAATGAAATCGCTTTGCTTGCTATTGTTCCTTTTTAATCGCAGAAACTGGCTATAGGGGATGCTATTCACCACATGGCGAGGGTGGTAGCTGTTGTAAGCCAGGATCGAGTTAGTGGAGGTGGCCTTCCTGAAGCCCTTGGACAAGAGACGCCCCTCGTCCACATAAAGAACCAGATCCAGAAACTCGATCCTCGAGCCACCCCACATGCCTGTGAACCGCATGTTGAGATCATTAGACCCCAGCCAATCCACAAACTCGGAAAATAGGGACTCACTGCCATTCCATACCAGAAGTACATCGTCTACATAACGATGCCAGGACACAAAGGCGTGGCGGTAGGGGTTGAAGGATGAAAAAATATATTGGTCCTCCCAATATGCCAAAAAAAGATTAGCAAACGTCGGGGCCACAGACGTCCCCATCGCCACGCCAGAGGCCTGCCGGTACCACTGATTGTTAAAGAGAAAGGCATTGTGGTTTAACACATAAGACAAACATTGACCAATGTATTCAACCCACTCAAAATCCCTACCCTTCTCCAGCAAAATTGACTTAACCACCGTGACTCCTAATCTTTGGGGGATTCTAGTATACAGGCTCTCTACATCAATTGATGCTAGCCTGTATTGATCCTTCCACACAATAGTGGGTAACAGCCTCAGGACGGCCAGTGTATCTGCCAAGTAGGAGGGTATCTCCTCCAAAAATGGTCTTAAGGTATACTTCAGATATCGAGATAACGGTTCAGTAACCGATCCCTTGGCAAACACAATAGGCCGACCCGGGGGGCACTCCAAACTTTTGTGAACTTTAGGTAGAAAATACCATACTGGTTTCCGTGGAAAATCTGGAAGCAGGCCTTCCCCTAACTTACGGGATAGCCACCCTTGTTCAACACCCTGTCTCAAAAGGGTACGCAGAATTTTTAAAAAGTGCAATGTAGGGTCCTTACTGAGTTTCTCATAGAAACCCTCAGGACCTTCAAGCTGTCTCAGACCTTCATTTAAATAATACTCCCTTGACATTAGGACCAAGTTCCCCCCCTTGTCGGCCTTCTTCACAATAATCTGCTTGTTTTTACTCAACCAGTTCAAAGCATAGGTTTTTTTGTAGAGTTAGATTAGATGCATTGTTGGGGTAAATTAATGCTCTTAGTTCCTCCCTTGTTTTGATATTAAACGCATCAAGATCTGTTCCTGGGGTGACAGGGAAATCCCTAGTGGATTTACAGGGAATAAAAGATGGTCTGGGGTCCACTTGTGGCTCTTCAAGCTGATCCCCAGGATTACTTTCCTTCCATAAATCAGACAGATCTTTGAGAGCTTGTAGGTCACCAGGAGAAGGTGTGAAACCGAGGTCACCTACATTCTTGTCAGTACATTGACCAGAATTTTCAAAGGGTCTTTGGAAGGTAGAGATATTCAGTCGTCTGACTGCCCTATACCAGTCTACTTCAAAACTAAAACTGTCAAATCCACAGGTAATGGAGTAACCAAGACCTTTCTTAAGGAGTGTATCACAAACATCTGGCAAAGAAGTACCTGACAGATTGATGATTTGAAGATCATCCTTGGATGTTCCTACTTCTTCCTCCAGTACTTCCGACCAGAGGTCTGTTGGTGCCACCTTACTTTCTTCGCCGGTGGTCTGTGAGGGCTTTCTCCTTCCCCTCCTTGTCCTTCGCCCAAAGGGGCCTTTACACATGTTTGCGGGGTTACTGGTCTCGAGCGGTTTGGGGTACTTAAATTTTCAGGGCTTGAATCCGAGCCGGAGTCAGTGGTCCAATAGCCAGAACGCTTGCGTCTTCTTTGGCCACTCCTGCCTCGGGAAGGTGTTCTCTTTGGTGCCTGACCCCCACCTAGGTGCCAGTCAAACAGGTGACCTGTGCGAAAGTCCTCTTGGTCACGTCTAAACTTCCTTAATTTCCTCTCTTTCATGCTATCTTGTAAAGGTCCCAGACAAGGATGAGGGGCGTCTCTTGTCCAAGGGCTTCAGGAAGGCCACCTCCACTAACTTGATCCTTGCTTACAACAGCTACCACCCTCGCCATGTGGTGAATAGCATCCCCTATAGCCAGTTTCTGCGATTAAAAAGGAACAATAGCAAGCAAAGCGATTTCATTTCCCAAAGCAGGGAATTGGGGTTTAGACTCCTTAATCGAGGGTACCCTCTCCCTCTTCTCATTGAGGCCTTCAATAAGGCTGATGGGAGGAGTCGGGAGGATATCCTGAAAAGAGGTAGAGGTAGAAGGAATAGAAATGTTTCATCTGGTGATCCCGATTTTTCCCGGACAGATTTAATCAAAAAGACCAATGCCGCTTTTGTTTTCGACTTCTCGCCAATGGCAGATAGAATCCGGAGTGCTATCTCCAGGAACTGGGTTGAACTGCGCAGTCGCCCAAATTGGGAGAAACGACTGGCGGAAAAAGCAATGGTAACATTTCGTCGAGCACCCACGATCGGTGACAAATTGGTAAGGAGCGAGTTTGGGGATCCTGGTGAACCTGACTGGCTAACCAATGCTAGACCCAATGGTAATTATCGTTGCCACAACTGCTGCCATTGCAATCAATTCTGGCCTTGTAAGAATATACAGCTGGGTGGATATACAATTCAGAGTAAAGACTGTATACACTGTGGGACTGATTTTTGTGTGTACGTTGTGTTCTGCCCATGTATGAGGTTTTATATCGGCAAAACCACTCGGCCCATTAAAACCCGATTCCAGGAACATTATAAATCGGTTGAAACCGGGAAAGGGGCCGGCAGACTTATTGCTCACGTTAGAGATGTCCATGCAGGAGAAGCGGATTGCCTCAGGTTCTGCGGCCTTAAAACGGTCCCATGTCCACATAGGGGGGGTTCCAGGAACCAATCACTGAAAAGGGCAGAAGCTAGACTAATCTCCCTGACAGATGCTTGTGGTAGAATGGACCTTAATAAAAGAAATGAACTTTGGTGTTTTCTGGATAAATATTGATTTATGTACAGCAGTCTACTCTCCTCCCATGATTACCATCTGTGTTCTATTAAGTCCTTTCTTTTATATATGCTGATATGGCCAGACGGTTGCGAGTGAATTCCGTCATTAACCCTTTCATTACAGGTCATTACGGTTTTTCTAGCAGCCTGCAGTAGATGGCTATATGAATTGAGTATTGCAATGCCAGCTGCAGGAGTATGTTAAATTGCCTGATTATTATATTGTTTGCATGCCTTCATCAATGATACTTAATAATCACTGTGCGTTTTTATATGTTTTTTAATCTCTCTATTTTTGTATTTCAGGTCCCCCGAAGCGTGCCTAGATTGCTAGGCAACGCTGTGCGGCGATTCCTCGTCCTCCACTGATACCGGCAGCCAATCCTAAATAGGAGGAAGTGATGTAAGCGGATTGCGTAACGTGTTTTGCGTGATGCTTGGGGAAACCCCATTGCACGCTCCCCGACAAGGGGGCGTGCCTCCTCCCATAGGCGGACTGAACGGCTCGGGGCGGCGCCAGATACTGGCGCGCGCTCGCCAGTGGGGGCTGATCGCAGCGTGGGGTAAGACCTATTGTCTTTATATACTATATATATCGTGTGTAGTTTCTTAAACTTTGTATTTGCTGCCTCTGAAGAAGCAGGTCATCCTGCGAAACGGCTGTTAGGCTGATGCATGTATGTCTTGAAGGTGTTGGGAGCATAGAATAAAGGTGACTTCTTTATGCACACTGGTGCCCGGAAGTTTTTCCTCCTCTTTTCAACATATGAGGAGGAGGAGGAGGAAAATTACTGGCAGTGGCACCTTTATTCTGTTGTGCTGTGACATCACCCTTTAACGAACTGTAAAGCATACTTGCCAGCTTGTTGTGCAAGTGCTGCATCCTTTCTGCCTTCTGGTAATTTGGTAACATATTCACCACTTTGTGCCTATACCGAGGGTCTAGTAGCGTTGCCACCCAGTACAGGTCATTCTCTCTGAATTTTTTTATACGGGGGTCAACAGGCTGGACAGCATGAAAGACCCCATCTGCACAAAGTTGGATGCCGACCTACTATCCATCTCCTCTTGCTCTTCCTCGGTGATGTCAGGTAAGTTCTCCTCCTCCCCCCAGCCAAGAACAATACCACGGGAAATGTGAGCAGCACAAGCCCCCTGCAACGCCTGCTGCGGTTGCTCTTCCACCTCTTCCTCAAAAAAACAAACACCTTCCTCATCTGACTCCTCTTCCCCAGACGACAACTCCTCCTCCTCCCACCTCCTGCCGCAGTGTTGATGACAAATCTGGTTCTGGTTGTGATGTTTCCAACAACTCTTCCTCCTGTTCCTGTTCATGCTCCTCTACAGCTTGATCCACCACTCTACGCATGGCATGCTCCAGGAAGAAAGCAAATGGGGTCAAGTTGCTGATGGCGCCTTCACTGTAACTCACCAGGTTTTCCACCTCCTCAAATGGACGCATGAGCCTGCAGGCATTACGCTTGAGTGTCCAGTACTTCGGCCAGAAAATGCCCGGCTCCCCAGACCTTGACCTTTGAGCGTAGCTGCACAGATAGTCATTGACAGCTTTCAGCTGTTGTAGCAGGAGGTCAAACATGAGGAGCATTGAATTCCAGCGAGTCGGGCTATCTCAAATCAAGCGCCTCACTGGCAAGTTGTTTCTCTGCTGAATATTGGCCAAGCACGCCATGGCCGTGTAGGAATGCCTGAAATGCCCACACACCTTCCTGGACTGCTTCAGGACATCCTGTAAGCCTGGGTACTTACACACAAAACTTTGGATTATTAGATGTGCCATGCAGGGTTGAGCAGAAACTACGCCTATGCGAATCTACGCATTATAGTTTCCGAAATACGCATCGCCGTACAATTTCGTATGTAGAAAACTACGCGTAGTAAAATACGCATAGTCATTCCGCCGAACTTTGCAGCTACATTTGCTATGCGTACTTACCTTGTATTATGCATAGCTTCGCACGAATAGTTTTTCTTGCGTAGTAACGCATAGACACATGCCGCTGGGCGTAAACTACGCGTACTTCGCACATTACGCTCTCCAACGTAGTTGAGTTGGCAAGCGTAGTTTCCGCAACAAGCGTAGCTTACCCCTATGCGTATTTTTGTACGCGTAGTTTCTTCAGTAATGATTCATTCGATTCAATACAAAAAGAACTGGTTACTATAGCTTAGAATGCATCCTGTGCGGACGTATAGCGCCGGCTCCCGCTGTCTCTCCCCACCTGCCTGCACCTGTCACCCCTCACCTAGGTTGACACCCGGTGCACCCATGGGTGTACCAGGTGCCAGGCTAGGTGAGGGTGACAGGCGAGGAGGTGGGGAGGACAGTGGGAGCCGGCGCTATGCGTCGGCAGGACGCATTCTAAGGTATAAAAACAAGGAACACCAAGAGCCCCAATAGTGTAATATGTACTGGTAAATGGTTACTAGATAGAGTAAATATTAATACTCACAAACCAGGGTTACCATTAGGCAACCACTGTAAAGGCAGGTGGGGAGATTTTCCTGACCCCACTCAGGAATAAGAAGCCGCTTTCTGTAGATGAGAAAAAGGGGGTTCAACCCTCCACCCAGGGTGGACTCAATATTATGCAGGAGAACAGAGGCGCCAAAAGGATAAAAGGAAGCTAAATGAGCTTAAAAACCAAATTCTTGGTAAATAGAGGAGGTAGTGGTGGACTTACCTCCTCCAAGTAGACACACAATGACTGTAGTAAAGACAGTCAATATATTTTATTTATGAACTCCAAATATGCAATGCGTTTCACAGGTTTGATCCCGCTTCATCAGGCAATAACAATGGAGCAATAGCTGTAAACAGAGATAATTGGCTCATAACCCATGTGTAGTCGTACAGTCATTAAATTGTATAAAAATAAAATATATATAAAAACTATAAATAAATATCAAACATCAGAAATAGGTATTAAAAAGTGGCGGTGATTGGGATAAAGACAGTGGAAAAGGTAATTGTGAACAGTGATGAGCAAAACTGTTAATATTCTTTTAACATAAAATCTTACAATAATAATGTTTAATTCAAATTTCAAGTAAAAAATTTTTGGAAAAAAATCCCGTTAACTTGCACGGTTTTTGCGTACATTGCACATATCCATGAAAAAAACACCGATCTTTTGGGCTAGAATAAAAATTATTGTTTTAGACGTTTTGCGTTAAAATATAGTTCTATACGTTTTCACAATAAAATATTGATCTTGTGTATTTTTGCGCTAAAAGCAAAGCGCAAAAATACACAAGATCAATATTTTATTGTGAAAACGTATAGAACTAAGCATTCTAAGGTACAGTATAGTTTTTTGCCGTGGGAGATCTTCAATCATCTTAATTGAAGATCGCAAGATTGGAACATACTGTATACGTTGGATCATTTACCAAGGATATGGGCGTAGGAACATTTTTTTTAAAGGTACAGGTAAGTATTTCTGGTTAATTTAGAATAATAAAATACTTTTCTCGTGGTTGTGTTTTTATTTCATTTAACCCTATGTGGAAATGGGTACTCATTTCTCCTGGGAGGGGGGTGGGCATCTGGGGTCCCCTTCTTAAAGGGGACTCCCAGATGCCACCATGAACCCCCCAGGGAGTCATCGCCCCACCTCCTCCTGGGGCACTGGAGGTGGGGAAGAGCCCCTTGTCCATGGATTGGACAAGGGCTCCGGGGGGAGGGGGAGGTTTGTCCGCCCCTCCCCGCCAGAGCCCCCCCCCCCCCCATACCATGGACCATGCGGGCTGGTATAGCTCAGGGTGCAAAGCCCAAGTCGGCCGGGGCTCTGCATTCTGGATATCCCAGCCTGCATGGGGGACAAGGGGTTACAAAGGCTCGGGAGGGGGGACCCCACGCCATTTTTTTCTAAATTTCCCACACTCAGAACATTCCTCCCCCCCCAAATTTTTTTTATTTTTTTTTAACCTCTTGAGGACTGCAGGGCTAAACCCCCCTAGTGACCAGGCCATTTTTAGTCAAATTGGCCACTGCAGCTTTAAGGCCAAGCTGCAGGGCCACACAACACACAGCACACAAGTGATCCCCCCCCCCCCCTTTTCTCCCCACCAACAGAGTTCTCTGTTGGTGGGGTCTGATCGCTCCCCCCATGTTTATTTTTTTTGTCATAAATATTATTGTTGCTGTATTTAAATAAAAAAACCCTGTTTCTTTAAATGCCCACCCTCCCTCCCTCCCTCCCCCCAGCCAGCCAATCATAGCGATCAGCTCTCATAGGCTTCACCCTATGAGAGCCGATCGCTCTCTTGTCCCCCAGGGGGACAGCCGTGTCACACGGGTGTCCCCAGTGCAGCGGTGCTGCTGATCGCAGCGCTGCACCATACAAATAGACGGCGATCACGCCATCTAACAGTCTCCCGAGCGGCAATAGCCGCTCGGAGACTGAAAGCGTGGCGGAGCTCCGCCCCCCAAGCAGGAGATGCGCGCGCAGCCTGCGCCCGATCTCCTGCAAAACAGAGCCCCAGGACTTTACGCCATTAGGCGGTCCTGGGGCTGCTGCCGCGGCCACGCCCATCAGTGTATTGAATTTTACTGTTGCTTATTGTTTAAAAAAAAGTACTTTCAGTGCCAGCTGTGAACAGTTGTGCCCATAAAAAAACACAGTTTATTGAATTTTACTGTTGCTTATTGTTTAAAAAACCCCCAGTACTTTCAGTGCCAGCTGGGAAAACTTGTGCCCATAAAAAACACAGTGTATTGAATTTTACTGTTGCTTATTGTTTAAAAAAACAGTACTTCCAGTGCCAGTTGTGAACAGTTGTAGTGTTGGGCGAACAGTGTTCGCCACTGTTCGGGTTCTGCAGAACATCACCCTGTTCGGGTGATGTTCGAGTTCGGCCGAACACCTGGTGGTGTTCGGCCAAACTGTTCGGGGTTCGCCCGAACTGCAGAATGCATGGCCGAACATGGCCGAACAGGGCCCCTGTTCGGCCGAACAGGGCCCTGTTCGGCCGAATACTGCCCCCCTATGCCCCCTATGGGGTCGCAGGCATAAGGGGGGAGCATGCCCCGATCGCGGGGGGGGTCGGAAATTCCCCCCACCCCCTCCGCTAGCGCTCCCCCCTCTGCCCGCTTCCCCATACAAAAAGTTTTAAACAAGTTCAATAGTACCTGGCTGGTGGCACTGGCTGGCAGTGGAGTGAGGAGGAGTCCGAGTAGCAGAGTGACGTTGAGGCCGGGCAGCGGGCGGTTCAGCGCTAGTACCCTTGTGGTACTTCCGCCCTTTCTCTGACCTCACGTCCTCTGCATACGAGGGTACGCATCACGCGTACCCTCGTATGCGTCATCACGCAGAGGACGTGAGGTCAGAGAAAGGGCGGAAGTACCACAAGGGTACTAGCGCTGAACCGCCCGCTGCCCGGCCTCAACGTCACTCTGCTACTCGGACTCCTCCTCCTCCTCACTCCACTGCCAGCCAGTGCCACCAGCCAGGTACTATTGAACTTGTTTCAAACTTTTTGTATGGAGAAGCGGGCAGAGGGGGGAGCGCTAGCGGAGGGGGTGGGGGGAATTTCCGACCCCCCCCGCGACCGGGGCATGCTCCCCCCTTATGCCTGCGACCCCATAGGGCCCCCAAAATGGGCATGTTCGGGGGTCCCATTGACTCCCATTGAGTTCGGCGTTCGGGCCGAACATGCCGAACATCTGGCCCATGTTCGGCCTGTTCGGCCCGAACCCGAACATCCAGGTGTTCGCCCAACACTAAACAGTTGTTCCCATAAAAACACAGTTTATTGAATTTTACTGTTGCTTATTGTTTAAAAAAAAGTACTTTCAGTGCTAGCTGGGAACAGTTGTGCACATAAAAAAACACAGTTTATTGAATTTTACTGTTGCTTATTGTTTAAAAAAAATTACTTTCAGTGCCAGCTGTGAACAGTTGTGCCCATTAAAAAACAGAGTTTATTGAATTTTACTGTTGCTCATTGTTTAAAATTTTTTTACTTTCAGTGCCAGCTGGGAACTGTTGTGCCCATAAAAAAACACAGTTTATTTAATTTCACTGTTATCATAAACAAGATAAAAAAACATAGTATGGTTCACCCCCGATATTTTGAAACCCAGCACTTCCACACAAAACAATACAATGGGGCTTTTTTGAACCAAAGTCCTTGTAATTTATTCTTTCTTTACAGTCTCTTCATATCGCATGACAAGATTCATGGGTACAAAGACCGAAATTCCACTTCACATACAAAGACTGCCTAACACGTGTTTTGCGGCTATCAGCCGCTTTCTCAGAGGCACATCGTATACAAACATTTATCTTACCCGAAAATTTGCAGTAGATGTCACAGCGATCTGAAGTTTCAAGAGGAGGCTGCACTCATGGACGATTAGACACCGCCACAGAGTGCAGCCTCCTCTTGAAACTTCAGATCGCTGTGACATTTACTGCAAATTTTCGGGTAAGATAAATGTTTGTATACGATGTGCCTCTGAGGAAGCGGCTGAAACACATGTCAGGCAGTCTTTGTATGTGAAGGGGAATTTCGGTCTTTGTACCCATGAATCTCCATAAATTACAAGAACTTTGGTTCAAAAAAGCCCCATTGTATTGTTTTGTGTGGAAGTGCTTAATTTTACTGTTGCTTATTGCTTAAAAAAAACCCAATACTTTCAGTGCCAGCTGGGAAAACTTGTGCTAATAAAAAAAATAGTTTATTGAATTTTACTGTTGCTTATTGTTAAAAAAAAAACAGTACTTTCAGTGCCAGCTGGGAAAACTTGTTCCCATAAAAAAAAGTTGATTTAATTTTTCTTTGTGACAAGTAACAACTACTATGAAGAAATCCAGTGAAAGAGGGAGGGGCAAAGTGGTGTTTCCCCTGACGGTTCACATAGAGGCCATGTTTGCGCACCAAAGAAGAAAACCTACTCAATACCACCCATCTTGTACTGGCAAAAAACAACCTTCAGTAACCCACAAGAATAGGACCAGGTAGTGAATTGGTTGACCTTTCAAGCGTCCAGCAGTGGGTTAAGCACCAGCCCATCCTTGTCAGGCACGAGGTCCTCTGCCAGTTACAAGGAGCCAGTGGGCACAAACGTGACACAACCGGCAGCTACACCATGCACACAATGGCCACATACCGACTCCGAGTCTGATCAGTTGTTCCACGACACAATGGGATATTTGCAGGAGCTATTCTGCCACCCAGATGTGCAACCTTGCATCTGTGAAAGGTCAATGGAACAGCCACAAATCTTGTGCCTGGATTCACAAGCAGTGGATGCTGAAAATGCACCAATTATTACTGAAAGGCAAAGCGAGGACGAAGACACCCAAATCTCGCAATGTGCGCAGGAATTTGAACCCCAGGAGGTCTGCCAAGATGAGGAAGAGATGGGATTGAGGTGAGCAGAGGTTGTTCTGAGGAGCTCTAGTCCAGTGCACACACATGAGATGGAAGAGGAGGTTACGGACGATGAGTTCACAGACCCAACATGGGAAGCAGGCCATCGCCGTTGGGAAAGTACTACAGAGGAGTCATCTGAAGAACCCACTGCTGCAAGAGTTTGCGTTGCGCCACAAAGTATTCAGGGAATATCGACCACAACAAGTGCACAAGTGAGACGCAAAAGAGGCATGCGCCAAACTCCCCAGCAAAGCAGTAGGTCTTTGAAAGTCTGGCCTTTTTTTGACGACAGCAGGGAGGATGTAACCTAGGTGTGCAGGACCACAATGAGCAGGGGAAAAATGTCAACAACCTCACCACCACCAGCATGCGCCGGCACATGGAAGCCAAACATCGCAATCTGTGGGCAGATCCAGCCCCCAGCAACACTGCCTCCGTTTTGGACACCAGACCCTCCTCAGCAGACCACCCATTACGTGTTGGACAACCATCAGTACTCAATGTCAGTCGCAGCAGTAGTGCTCTTGACTGTTCCCAGTCATCGACGTCAACAACCAACTGCCCTTCAGTGTGCGAGCCTACTGTTCAGTTGTCTGTCCCGGAGATGTTGGAGCACAGGAGAAAATGGCACTAACATCCAGCATTGCCAAATTCCTGGCCTGCGAAATGCTGGCATATAGAGTGGTGGAGACAGAGAGCTTCAAATCCATGATGTCGACGGCCATACCACGTTACGTGGTTCCCAGCTGCCACTACTTTGCGTGCTGTGCCGTGCCAGCATTACGGGAGCACGTGTTCGCAAACATCACCCGAAGCCTGAAAAATGCAGTTGCCTGCAAGGTTCACCTCACCATTGACACGTGGACGAGTGCGTTTGGCCAGGGTCGCTACATCTCCCTTACGGCGCACTTGGCGTACCTTGTGGAGCCTGGGACCGACTCCTCACCCGCTATGGCACAGGTTTTGCCAACACCTCCTCAAATAGCCGGACCTGAGTCCCTACGAGTTGATGACAGCACCTGGCTCCTTCTCCTCCACCGCCTCTCCAAACTCTACTTCATCCAACAGCGCTACCTCAGCAATAGGTGCGTGGAAGCGGTGCAGCACAGCTGTTGCCATGCATCAGCAGGCCTTATTAAAGCTGATCTGCCTTGGAGATAAGCAGCACACAGGTGCTGAAATTTGGAAGGGAATACAGGAACAGACCCAGTTGTGGCTGGCACCGCTGGACCTGGAACCAGGCCTGGTTGTGTGTGATAATGGGAGCAATCTCATTAGCTTGTTACAGTTGGTAAAGCTGAGACACATCCCTTGCCTGGCCCACGTTCTGAACCTAGTGGTTCAGTGGTACATTATTGTCAGAAACAACTGATCTGCTGCATGCTTGTTCAGGGTCTATCCCTGAACGTATTAGAGGCAGAGCATCTGCAGGACAACCAGGCAACTGGTATTGCTTAAAAGGAAATAAATATGGCAGCCTCCATGTCACTCTCACCTTGGGTTCTCTTTAAGCCTGCATTTTGTCCTCATGCAAGGCCTGGGTTGTGTCACAAAGCATGGCCTTGCTCTCCTGTACCTCCTCTTCCATCCTGTGTGCTGGGTTAGCGTTGCCGGTCCCATTGGTAGGACTGCTTTTCAGGAATATCTCATTTCCATTATATTTATCAATGCCTGGCGACAAAATGCATTGCTTTAAGCCTGCATTTTGTCCTTATGCAAGGCCTGGGTTGTGTCACAAAACGTGGCCTTGCTCTCCTGTACCTCTTCCTCCATCCTGTGTGCTGGATTAGCGTTGCCGGTCCCACTGGTACTAGGACAGCTTTTCATGATCTCATTTCTATAAAATGTATAAATGCATGGCGATAAACTGCATTGGCCTTAAGTGTGCAGTTTTTCCCCATACACGTATGCCTTTTTTGGGGAGTTTTATTTGCTGAAGTTTCCCTCATTTTGCAAGTTTTTTCAGGCCTGCAAAGCAGGCATGCTCAGGCCCCAATTGACTTCAATTAGGCTCGGTATTCGGCCGAATTTCCCGAACATCCGGACCATGTTCGGCCGAGCCGACCCGAGCCCGAATATCTGGGTGTTCAATCAACACTATTACAGACCTGTTAGCAATCAATCTCAGTAAACGGGGCATTTGGTCTGTCTGTCAGTGTGAAGTGGGCATAACCCTTACACTTACCTGATCCACGTGTACACACTCCAGACATTTTAAAGCAGCACTTTATTCCACAAATGTAGGAATGTAATGTGGTTTCTGCCCTTTATCGATTAAAACACGACTCTGCGCCAACTATGTAATTTTTGGTGGGACTTTTGCCATGGATCCCCCTCCGGAATGCCACAGTCCAGGTGTTAGGACCCTTGAAACACCTTTTCCATCATTTTTGTGGCCAGAAACTGTCCGTGTTGGTTTTAGAATCTGCCTGGCCATTAAAGTCTACGGAGGTTTACTGTTTCTTCTATTGCCCAAGGGGGAAGATGCTACTGTGCCTGCGCTGGATACTAAAAGTAAATATAGCCAGGTGCTGCAGGCACTACTGCGTCTGCGTGAATCTGATGACAAGCTGTTCGGGAAGCCAGCGCTGGATCGGGGCTGCACAGAAGGATCGGGGAAGTCTCATTAGGATCCAGGGGCTTCCCCCTCCCAAGGTAAGTGCCTTCCAGGGGCACTTTTTTTTAATTACAAATTCTCTTTAAAGTAACAGCCATGTGATGTATCTTCAGAGCTAAATGTAATGATTTTCCAGAAACCGCCGAACAGAATGCCACATGTGGCCGGAATTACAGACACTTTGATCACTATCAAAGCTGTATGCAACTTGGAACTGGCAAATCAAAATCAGCTGAAAGAAAATTCAATTGGCCAAATTCCAAGCTGCTTAGAATGTGCATTATATTTGCATGGAATGATTAGCATCTCACTGACCATCTCTAGTGAGTACATACCATTGCTATTTTACTAACATTTAACCTCTCTGGCAGTAACCCCAAGCTACGCTTGGGCTATGCGCCGGGAGCTCAATGCAGAGCAATGAAGCGCAGTGGGCATTTTTACTCACCTCCTGGGGGATCCAGATGCAGGCAGCCATTGTACTTCCTCTCCAAGGAGGCTCTGAATCACTATGGTGTGATCGCCGTCAGTGATCTCATTACAGAATTACAGCACCACCTGGAGGATGGAGGGAAAATTACAGTGTTGGAGCCCAGGGAGGTGAGCAAGTGCTGGGGCTGCTGCAGGCATTCTGGCGGCATGTAAAAGGATCTAAACAAAGATGTCAGCCTGCCCCCACTCATTTGTACACGATTTTGGCAGCTGGACTGAGCAACAGTGCATTTGTAAAGAAATAAATAACTGAGAACCCCCCATGAGGAGAAGTACTAGTCCAAAACCTGACAGATCTTTCAGATTGTCACTACCTAGTGTGACTTCAGCATAGGAAGAATAAAATAATGTCCTTTAACCACTACCCCTCCCGTGGGACAAGGTTCTATGTCCCTGAAAATCTCACCTGAGCTCCCAGGGACATAGATCCTCATCCTTGTCTGTGCACATCCCCCCCCCCCCCGGCTTGCAGTCTAAGTTGGCCACACACCATACAATTTTCATGAAATCTGGCTGTACAATCAATCATCAAGTGCTGTTATACTGCATGGATGTTGGCAAGATTGTATAAAAATTGTACAGGAAGATTACATGAAAATTGTATGGTGTGTGGCCACTTTTAGTGTTTACAAGCAACACAATAATTTCCTTGTAAAAATGACACTACCTGCCATTTCCTGTAGGCTGGAACACAGCCTTAGCTGCATTCTAACCAGACAGTAAAATGTGGGGAGACATCTAGGGGCCAAAAAAAAAAAAAAATATTACAATAAAAAAATAAATAGACATTTCCTATCCCTATAAAAAGCCCATTAACTAATTATGCTCCCTCTCTGCCCCCAAATACAGACAATTAAAAAAATAAATAAATAAAGAGACAGAATTTAAAAGACAATGCATAAATTCTTACGTAAGGTGTTCTACTGTTATTTTTTGAAAATAAGGGCTTACATTATTGTTAAAGTACCCAAAATCACATAATGGAAAAAATACACCTTTATTTCAAAGGACAAATGGGCAAATCAAAATCATGGGTTTTAATTAATTAATTTTTTCCATTTTTTGTATTATTCCCATTTCATTAAACAGACAGACAAGTGACAGCGCTCAAGGATGCACCTGAAATGTAAGCCAACAGAGGCAATGCAGAGCCCCTCTGGAACTAAATATAGTTGTGTAATTTAGTCCAGTTATTGGAGCTCTGCACATCAATGCAAATAAACCATTCAGGTATACATTTTGTTTGAAAGCGCTGCCATGTCTCCCACTGTGCATATTGAACGTAAGTATACTAGTGGCTAGCTGCACTCACTGCTTCACATTTACTTCCACATTTTTCGATTAGAATTAGCACATAATTTGCATCTGATTTGCAGTCAAGGCATGTATTTAGTTCCAGAGGGGCTCTGCATTGCCTCTGTTGGCTTACATTTCAGGTGCATCCTTGAGCACTGTCACTTGTTTGTCTGTTAGTTTTATGGAATGTGAATACCATTTATGATAAGCAGCACGAGGAATATTATGTTTTTATTATTAGATTAGTGTTAGGTCTTCTCCGAGGGGTACATCACCGCCGTGGGGAAGTCTATTAGGTAATAATTTGTGCACACATTATCACTGAAGCTAACACTCCCCTTTGCCTGTAGTGAGTGCTAGTTGTGTAATGTAGTTCAGTTATTGGAGCTCTGCACATCAATGCAAATAAGCCATTCACGTATATGTTTTGTTTGAAAGCGCTGCCATGTCTCCCACTGTGTATTATTCCCATTAAAATGCGTTTAGAAAAAAATAATTTTTAGCAAAAATTACCACCCATAGAAAGCCTAATTTGTGGGGAAAAAAAGTGTATAGATTATTTCAGTGTGATAAGTAGTGATAAATGTATTGGCAAATGAATGGACGCAGTGCTGAAATTTGAAAATTGCTCTGGTGTTTAAGGGGAAAAACCCTTAGAGGTGAAGTTGTTAAGCGAGTTGTTAAGCGTCTCACTATTTTCTGATATGCCCAAAAATCTTCGCGCTTAAGAGCAGACGGTTTATACATATTTCAGGGCAGATTAACTGCACAATTTATACTCAGAGCTGTTCATCCACCTCACCTAAGTTAACCAATGTCATAGTGAGGACATTGGTGATGAACTGCCTTAGAAATGTTACAGTAAAACGCTAGAACCAATCCAGTCTCTAAGTGAAGCTGACCTAGGAGATAGTTTGGTACTTTACTGGCATATAATCCCTGAACATTCTGACACTTGCACTTGTGCTGAAAATATTATATTTGTACACATTAAGTAGATCTGTACAGAGGGAAGGCTCTAGAACCCCATAAAGCTTTCTCATTCCTCTCTCCATGCCCACATTCTACCTCTGTCCCTCTGTTGAAAATATTTGAGGAGCAGTCCAAATACGTCTGGGCTTGCACATGTGCATTACGAATGTGTGTGCCCTTCTTCAGAACAGCCCAGTCCCTGAGTCCAAAGTCACACTGGACCCATTTTATGCTTTTATATATGTGTATTTATTCATTTATTTATTTGTGGATATGGCAACAGCTAAGTTTCTCAATCTCCCCCCCCCCCTCTTTTTTCCCTTCCACTCCAACCCTTCCCTCTCCCTACCTTATGTGTTTTGATGTATATTTGTGTGTGTATATGTATACATGTATATGTATACACACATGATAAGAATTTGTTTACCTATACCCCAGTATATTAACACTTAAGTAATACCACCATTATTATTATGTTTACCTTTGTATCCCTCCCATATCCTTTGAACTTTAAAGAGGAACTGCAGTGAAAATAATGTAATAAAAAAAGTGCTTAATTTTTACAATTATTATGTATAAATGATTTAGTCAGTGTTTGCTCATTGTAAAATCTTTCCTCTCCCAGATTCACATTCTGACATTTATTACATGGTGACATTGTTACTGTGGGCAGGTTATGTAGCTGTTTCTAGCTGTTCTGGCTGTTACAGACAGCTGTAAACAGCCATTTCCTGTCTGTGAACATTGTTACATTGTGGCAGTTTGCCCAGAGTACTGCGGTATTCAGAGCTTCTTGTGGGAGGGGTTTCAGCACAAAATCAGTCACACAGCGCCCCCTGATGGTCTGTTTGTTAAATGCATTCTATTTCTCATGTAAAAGGGGGTATCAGCTACTGATTGGGATAAAGTTCAATTCTTTGTTGGAGTTTCTCTTTAATACCATGCTATACACAGATCTATAGCACTATTACGGATGTAATGAATTATCTATTTATTTATACTAGGAATTTTATATTTGTGTGTATTGAATTCTTGTTGTTTCATATATGAGAGCATTGCCTGAGCCCTGAGCGTCTTGTACTCAAAGTTTTTAGGCACTGGCCTGAGACCCACGAAATGCATTGCCAAGTGCACATTAAAGTTCTTTGTATTATCTGCCTTTGTCATCATTGAGGTAAGCCAACTTACCCTTTCTATTTTAACTGTTTTTATGCAGTTTTATCATTGTCTGGGTGCCTCTTACCCCCCTTTGTGTCACACACCCTTCTTCAGGAGGGGTAGTCTTTTTGGTTAGGGCTTTCTACCTCTATGACCATCTAGAGCTATTTTGCACTGGACACCTGAGTGGAGTTGGGTTCGTGCATCTCCATCCACCTACAGTGGTTGGTTAACCGTCTGCAACCTCCCTTTGTAAGTACCCATTCTTCTTAACCATTTGCTTCAACTGTTTGGCATACTATTGGGGCTCCCGGTGTCTCTGTGTTTTTTGTTTTCACTCCAGGGTGCTCTCAGATCACCCTATATACCCCTTCTTCAGAAGCACTTCTGGACGCAAGTGCTTACAAAGCCTTTTGAGGAGCCCAGAAGGTGTGTAATTTGAACAGGGACAGCAGTGGAATAAGCGGATGGAGGGAGGACAGGTAAGGCTCTGTGGGACCAGAGCATCATCTCTATTTAAGTATCTAGCCTGAAACAAACAAGTAGGGATACTCATTTGGATTCCGCGGAATTGAAATTTCCATGTTTCGCTCAGAAATCTGCATTTTTGATTGGAACTCAGAAATTGGAAAAAGGAAATTGGAATTCTGCAGAAATCTAATTTACTGCAATTTTAACCCAATCACAGAAATTTTAGCATTAGACCCAGGGTCGGAATGGGACACTGGGGGCCCACCAAATAAATTTCAACCTGGGGCCCACACATCCCATGATTGCGGTGAAAGAAGGGCATGACCATGCGCCAGAAGGTGGGCATGGTCATGATGTATTATGGACAGGGCCAAATGTACATGATCTTAGCAGCATTGTAAATCAGAGACACTGCCGCCCAGCAAAACTTTGCATAGAGTCCCCTCCTTCAATATAAAGCAATGTCCTACTTTGCAGAGGTTGCGACTGCAGAGGTTGCGACCACATCAGGGCCCTTAGGCCAAAGGGGCCCCGGAGGGTCCTCCCTCAACTACAGTATTAGCTCTCTATTGGTCCTGTGCTGGTAATAATCACTTCTATAGATACTTTGAATAGTGGTAATCATTAACAAACTGTTCCCCATCCTCTTCTTGCACCTCTGACACTGTGGTTGTCCTTGGCAGGTTTTGGTGCACTGTATCAATTGTTATGTATAGAGTGCTTAGGGGGCCCCATTGTAAAACTTGCACCGGGGCCCACAGCTCCTTAGCTATGCAACTGCTCTCAGCATGAGTGATTACAGCACTGAGAAGAGAATTTTTGTGCTGCAGGCAGCAATTGGAGCTCTGTCAGACAGGGAGGGGGGGGCCCACCAGAGACCTGGAGGGGGGGCCCACCGAGGGAAAAACTGTACTACTGTGGCCCAGTCCAACCCTGATTAGACCAATCAGAGATTTTTTTCTGCAAAAAAACAGATTACCACGGTAATTTTAGACCAATCACAAGATTATGTTATTTCCGATTCTCCAATTTACGGAGGTTTTTTTTGTCATTTTTGCATTCTCTAATGCAAAAAAATGACAAATAAAATACTCTTTGGAAATCAGAAAGATTGAAAATCGGAAAACAAGATATCAGAAATTGGCATTGGCGGAAATCTGAATTTCCGCGTAATAGGAAATGGGCATTTTGGACCATCCCTAGAAATTAGTTTCCTAACTTCAGGTTTGCTTGAAGCATCAACTTAAGCCCTAAACCATGCACAGCTTAAAGATAAGCTGTGCTCTAAAATTCTTACAATGAAAAGCATACCATTCTATTCATTATGTTCTCCTGGGCCCCTCTGTGCTGTTTCTGCCACTCCCTGCTGCAATCCTGGCTTGTAATTGCGAGTTTTAGGCAGTGTTTACAAACAAAAGACATGGCTGCTAACCAGCATGTGATAGGCTCAGAGCAGCTCAGTCTGTGACTCATACAGAGCCTGGAGGGGGCTTGGAGAGGGTGTGTATAACTTCTATCCTATCACAAGCAGAGCAGCACATTCCTGCCTGAGACGACAAAGCTGACAAAGGAAAGAAGATTAGATTATGTAATAGAGATAATAAGCCACTGTGCAACTAGGAAAGGCTGCAGTAAGACAGACCACATTAGAACAGGTATAGGAACTTATAGGATAGAAGAAATAAGGCTGGACATTTTGTTACAGAGTCTCTTTAATATGAAAAAATATTTTTTTTTAATGTCCAAGGATAAGTTCACAATTTGTTAGACTGCAGCATTAACCATCCGTGATACAGGATCTGGCTAGGGTTACGGATCAAGTGCTATTAAAATAATTTATTTAATATAAGGATTAGGGTTGGTCATACCGAGTAGCTACGAGTACGTACCTACTCGGAATCAATATTTAAATGAGATTGTGCTGCTTGCGGCAGGGGGAGGGTTTAACTCACCCAATGCGAACGCCTTAGAAGATGCTCTCAATTTGCCTCCCACATCACATTCCCACATCACTCCCAAGCTTCCTTCTTCAACTCTAAAGAAGAAAGCATGGGAGGAACATGGGACAAGAATTGAGTGCATCCTCTAAGGCGGACACATTGGGTCAGTTAACCCCCCCCCCCCCCCCTCGACCATGGGCAGCCCGATCTCATTTAAATTTCTATTCCGAGTAGCTACATACTAGTAGCTACTCAGTATGATCAACCCTCCTGAGGATACTGAGGAGCATCTTAGCAAGCTCTGCCGCACAGGGCTATAGAACAATGATTGCCTGAAGTTGTGCATTACGTTTTTTTCTATAGCATGAACAACATGTTTTTTCCCCCAATGTTTTTTGAACATTATAATTGTACATGTGTTATTGTGATGCAATTATTATTATTATTATTAATTTGACACATAAGCTTTCATTTCAGGCAGGATTTATTATTTCCTTGTATGCTGTCAGCTTTTCCAGTTTTCTTCCTTCTACTTCCTCTCTCCTTGGACCACATAAGCAGGAGGCTGATTGGAAGCTGCTGGGAAAGCTTGGGGAGGAACTTGCAGCACCACATCATTCTGAATCACCATAATTTGCTAAAATATAATAGATAAGACAAAAAAATATATATTATAAAAATGTAACACAAGCCTTAAAGAGAATCTGTATTGTTAAAATCGCACAAAAGTAAGCATACCAGTGCGTTAGGGGACATCTCCTATTACCCTCTGTCACAATTTTGCCGCTCCCCGCCGCATTAAAAGTGGTTAAAAACAGTTTTAAAAAGTTTGTTTATAAACAAACAAAATGGCCACCAAAACAGGAAGTAGGTTGATGTACAGTATGTCCACACATAGAAAATACATCCATACACAAGCAGGCTGTATACAGCCTTCCTTTTGAATCTCAAGAGATCATTTGTGTGTTTCTTCCCCCCTGCATCATGCACTGAAGTTTCAGGCTGCTCTTTTCTTCCTGCAAACAGCTTTGCCCTTGTCTGTAATTCCTCACTATGTGAAAGCCCAGCCAGCTCAGAGGACGATTTATCCAGCTTGTAAAAGATAAGAGAGAAGCTGCTCTAATCTAAATAACACACAGGCAGTGTGCATAGAGGGGCCTGGAAGGGGGAGTTCACGGCAGAACCACAACACTGAAGAACTTGGCAGCCTTCCAGACACAGGCTGACAAGTCTGACAAGAGAGAGATAAGTTGATTTATTACAGAGATGGTGATAGTAGAACGTGCTGCAGTAAGCCAGAACACATTAGAATAGCTTTTGGAACTTGTAGGATGATAAAAAAACAGGATGCAATTTTTGTTACGGAGTCTCTTTAAAGAAAATCTGTAATGAAAAAACTTCCCCTGAGGGATACTCACCTTGGGTGGGAGAAGCCTCTAAATCCTATTGAGGCAAAAATCCTCCCAGAGTGGCGGCGATGTAAATATTTACCTCCGTGGCTCCAGCGCAGGTGCAGTATCCGCTCTCTGCACGGAGATAGGTGAAAAAAGCCGATCTCCGTCGGGCCGCTCTACTGCACAGGCGCAGTAGAGCGGACCCGATGGAGATTGGATATTTTCACCTATCTCCATGGGAAGAGCCACAACAGCGCCCTCGCTGGAGCCAGAAAAGGTAAATATTGTCGCCTGTGCGTTCCCTGGGCTGGAGTGAGACCACCGTGGGACAGAGGAGGATGGGGGAAGCCTCGACAGGGTCCAGAGGCTTCCCACTACTGAGGTGAGTACCCCCCCAGGGGAATTTTTTTTCAGTACAGGTTTTCTTTAAAGAGACTCAGAGAAGAGGAATTAGTTGTTTTTTTTTTTTACTTAACCATGGCTTCCTCCAGCCCCCATAAGAATGTATGTGCCCCTCGCTGTCCTCCTGCTGCCCTTTGTTCAGTCGCGGTGAGCCCTGGTAATTTGTGAGGAGCAGAAACTACGCCAGTGCAAATTTACGCATCGTAGTTCACATCTACGCATCGTAGTTCGTAGGTGAATTTTCAAAACTACGCTTACGAATTTACGCGTAGCAAAGTACCGCTGTAGCTTACACCCACTATGCGTAGTTAACATGTGTATTGTGTAGTGAACTACTAATGCGTTACTCGCATCTAATTTTCCGCATGCGATTGTATGCTTACAAATTTACACATTGGAAAGGGGAATGTACGCATAGAAGAGTTCCCAATAAAAGCATTTAAAGAGAACCAGAGACAAATAAATATCCTGTTTATACATACCTGGGGCTTCCTCCAGCTCCATAAGCCTGGATTGCTCCCACGCCGCCATCCACCGCTGCCTCTGTCCGCCGGTACCGGGTCCCGTCTTTTTGGCCAATCGACGCAAGCGCAGTGCGCTCCCTCCGTACTGTGCAGGTCAGGCACGTGCACAGGGGGGTGCTCTGGGTGCCCAGGCACCCCCCTTTTTTAAAATCCTCAAAAAAGGCCCCTCTCGACGCGTAAAATAAGCTCAGCCCCCGACCGTGATAAGCCCCGCCCACCCGTGGGAAGCTCTGCCCCCGTCTGGGGCACTTTCAAGTGAAGAGGCCCAGACAGGAATCCTAGTGTGGCATACTGACCTCTCCCTCCACCTAGGACCCATACTGACCTCTACCTCCCACAGCACCCATAGTGACCTCTCCCTCCACCTAGTACCCAGTGACCACTCCCTCCCCTTGCACTCACAGTGACCTCTCCCTCCACCTAGGACCCATACTGACCTCTCCCTACCCAGTACCCACAGTGATCTCTCCCTCCCCCAGCACCCACAGTGACCTCTCCCTCCACCTAGCACCCACAGAGACCTCTCCCTCCACCTAGCACCCACAGTGACCTCTCTGTTACCCAGCACCCACAGTGACCTCTCCCTCCATCTAGCACCCACAGTGACCTCTCCCTCCACCCAGCACCCACAGTGACCTCTCCCTTCACCTGGGACCCATAGTGACCTCTCCCTCCCCAGCACCCACAGTGACCTCTCCCTCCCCCAGCACCCACAGTGACCTCTCCCTCTACCTAGCACCCACAGTGACCTCTCCCTCCCCAGCTCTAACAGTGATCCTGCCCAGAGCCGGGACAAGGTCCTCCAGCACCCAAGGCTGAGACACCAAAGTGCGCCCCTCCATCCCTGCCACCCGAGCCATCAAACACTGATTGCTATTAGACTAAGAGGCACCACAGGGCCCACAACCTCCCCAACACCTTAATCTCTAGATATCTGGCTTGCAATCACTGCCATGTATCCCCTTTTCTTATTTCTTTCTGCTTCAAACACAATTAGGAATGACAGCTGAATGAATTCTGCGCCCCCTCCTACACTGCGCCCTGAGGCTGGAGCCTCTCCAGCCTATGCCTCAGCCCGGCCCTGATTCCTGCCTACGCCAGCACCCACACTGACCTATCCCTCCCCCAGCACCCACAGTGATTTTTCCCTCCCCCAGTGGCTACCCTCCTGTCCCCTGCAGCACCCACAGGGACCTCCCATCCCAAAAGCAGCACCTACAGTGACCTCTCCCATTGCCAGCGCCCACAGTGGCTTCTCCCAACACCCAGCATCCACTCCTTCCTCCAGTAACCACACTGACTTCTCCCAGCACCCACAGTGGCCTACCCTTCCCCCAGCACCCACACTGACCTTTACCTCCCTTAGCAGCAACTATGCCATTCATAGCAGCACCCATAGTGACCTCCCACCCCCTGCACCCACAATGACCTCTACCTCCCGAGACCCACAGTGATCTCCCTTTCCTCCAGCACCCATACTGACCTCTACTTTCCACAGCACCCACAGTTACTTCTCCCCCCATCACCCACAGTGACCTACCCTTCCCCCATCAACCACACTGACCTCGACCTCCCCTAGCAGCAACTATGCCATTCATAGCAGTACCCACAGTGACCTCCCACCCCCTGCACCCACAGCAATCCCACCAATATTCAGCACCCACATTACACTCAACCAGTAACCCCCACTATAGCAAGCACCCAGTACTTGCACCAAGCACCCTGCACCCAATACTCACATCTGGCCTCAATATTGCACTTAGTACTTGCATCAAACAGCCACATGACACCCAAAACCTGCACCCCTTCACCCTACAGCTGGCACCCAGTACTAACACCTACATGGCACAGTACTTGCACCCAGCTCTGACATGTCACTCACTACTCACACCTGCACACAGCCTCCAAATGGCACCCACTCACATAACCAGTACTAGCACCCGATGTACCTGCACTCAGAACCCACGTGACACACAACACCCACCCAGAGCTAGCACCCAGTGCAGGCATGGCACCAAGTATTTGCACCTATGTGATACCCAGTACCTGCACCCAACACCCACATGTTTCATCTGCAGTAGTTCCAGTTGCACTAAGCCTCCACTTAGTGCCCAGCACCCACACCAAGCGCTCACATATGACATCCAGTACTTGCACCCAGAACTCAAAAGGGACTGAGTACCTGCAATCAACACATGATGGTTGATACACACCCATACAGCCAGAATCCACATGACACCCTGTGCCAGCACCCAGAACCCACATGGCACCCAGGATCTGTCTTTAGCGCCCACATGACAACAAATATCCCACTAGCCAGCACCCATCACCCATATGCCACCATGTACTCACTCCCAGTACCCACTTGGCAGTCAGTATTTGCACCTAAGACCCACATACACCCATAATCAACACCCACATGGCATAGTACTCACACGTCACCAAGTTCCAAAGTCATTATATGCACCTAGTACCCGTCCATGGCCAGCAACCAAATAGCACCCAGTACCTATCCTTGGTCCAAACCCATATGAGACACAGTACTCTCCCATGGCACACATCCAGACCACGCATGGCACTCCCTACTCGCTCATGTCCAACACTCAAATGGCTCCCTGTACCAATTAGCACTCACATGGCACCCACTATTGTTTATCACCATCTGCTACTCATTCAGCACCCAATACTGCATAGCACCCACTGCAAATAAACACCCAATACAAACTGGACCTTGATACCCAAAGCAGCTTGACACAGACTTTACGTTGGCATCTCAGCACCCACTGCAACTTACCACAAAGTGAACCTTTGCGTCTTACCATCCACTGCATCTGGGCACCCACTGCACCTTGGCACATACTGCAGTTTTATCATCTACTAATGCTTAGCAGCCACTGCATATTGGTAACCACTTCTTTGCCTGAAAAGAGGCTTGGGTGCTGATCAAGAGGGACAGAGGTCCCAGTAATGAAAGATGAGTCCGTGCCTCTACAGTGGGCTCCACTGTGCCCACTCTAACCCACAGTGAGCACCTATCACTGCTGATTTGAGGGTGGTAGCACCAAAAGAGTTTAAAGGGGACACACAGTCTTCCTGATACTGCTATAAAGGTGTGTGTGTGTGTGGGGGGGGGGGGGGGGGGGCTGGGATAAGACTGTCTTATGCTTTATGGAGAGGGGGTGATACATACACAATTTAGCACAATTTATCGATGTCAAATTTGAGCACCACACCCTTGAGGATCCTCTGCATGGCCCTGCCCCTTCCTGCAGCACCCACACTGACCTCTACTTTTCCCATCAGCCACCCCTTCCCCTCATAGCTGGCACCCAGTACTCACACTCACATGACACGAAGTATCTGCACCCAGGCCTAAAATTGCACCCAGTACTCACACCTGCACACAGCTTCCACATGGTACCCACTATCTGCACCAAGTATCCACTTAACCCGTAACCGCACCCAAAGTACCTGCATTCAAAACCCATGTGATGCCCAAAGCCCACCCATAGCCAGCACCCAGTACAGGCATGGCGCCAAGTATTCGCACCCATATCACACCACCCGGTACCTGCACCCAGCACCCACATGACATCCAGTACATGCACCCAGATCTTACATGGCACTAAGTCTTGCAATCAACACCCACATGACACTCGATACCCAACTATAGCCAGAACCCACATGCCACCCATCATCTGCATTCAGCAGCATGACAATTAATACCCCCCTAGCCAGAAACGAGGAGGGGGGGCATGCGGGGGAAGGCATTGCCAGGCCCCTTTTTTAAATTTGAGCACCCCCCACTTAAGGACCCTCTGCACGGCCCTGGTGCAGGTGCATGCGTACAAAGCCAGAGGGAGCCCCTGCGCATGCGTACAACTGGTCGCGTCCAGTGGAAGTGATGGGACCCGGTACCGGCGATAGAGGCAGCGGAGAATGGCGGCGTGGGAGCGATCCAGGCTTATGGGGCTGGAGGAAGCCCCAGGTATGTATAACATCTTTTCTCATTTTTTACCCAGGCTTCGTCTCTGGTTCCCTTTAAAATTTACAGCATATGGGCATAAGCATCCGCATAAACTATGCTTTGCACTACGCATAATTGCGTATTTTAATGCGTAGTCTACGAAATGCATATGAAAGATATTTGATTTAGAATCTAGTGACATCAAATAGTAAAATTATACCTACACCTTACACCCCATTAAATAAAAAAACATAAAATACCCAATTAATTTACCCCATACCTCCCCTCCCATAGTTACTAAAATAAAACACTTTCATTAAAAAAAAAATTGACATTTAAAAAAAAATTGCGTAATAACTGGGACAAATGGGCAAATAAAATATGTGGGTTTTAATTATAGTATCATGTATTATTTTAAAACTAGATTAGCTGATAACTGAAAAATAATTATTTTTCCCATTTGTTCCCATGAAAATGCATTTAGAATAAAATAATTCTTAGCTAAATGTTCCACCACAAAAAAAGCCTAAGTGGTGGCAAAAAAACAAGATACAGATCATTTTGTTGTGACAAGTAGTGATAAAGTTATTGGCGAATGAAAGGGAGGAATGCTGAAATGTGAAAATTGCTGTGGTCCACAAGGGGAAAAACTCCTTAGTAGTGAACTTGTTGAAAGGCATTTTATTGGTAAGGTGGAAAAAATATAACCTTAGGAGCAAACTCAGGAGAAAAACTCAATTGCATATGGACCTACGGCCCTTATTCAATTCTCTTTTTCTCCTATGTTTGGTCCTAGGAGATACGTTTTCAGCTTCTATTTAAATTAATTTGTAGTACTATGCAACTAAAAAAGTACCAAAAAGAAGACAAAAAAGTATTCTCAAAATTATCATGAGTATTGTATTGTCTTGCTTGCTGGTGCCTTAAAATGCATTTTATTGATAAGGTATGAAAATATCACCTGGGAGAAAACTTAGGAGGGTAAGTTCAACTCATTTTCCCCCGACCCCCCCTACAGTAGTCCTTTAAATGCACGGAATTGAGCTGTTATTTTCTTCAATTTACTTTTGTGTCCACACTTTTTCTCCTAAGTTTTCTCCCAGGTGATATTTTCATACCTGATCAATAAAATGCATTTTAACCACTTGAGGACCCACCCTTTACCCCCCCCTTAAGGACCAGCGCTGGTTTAGGTGATCTGTGCTGGGTGGGCTGTGCAGCCCCCAGCACAGATCAAAGGGCACTCAGAGCGATCAGATCGCCCCCCTTTTTTCCCCACTAGGGGGATGATGTGCAGGGGGGGTCTGATCGCTCCTCCTGGCTGGCATTTTGCGGGGGGGGCACCTCAAAGCCCCCCTCCGCGGCGAAATCCTCCCCCTCCCTCTCCTACCTGCTCCCCCGGGAGATCTGGGCTGCACAGGACGCTATCCGTCCTGTGCAGCCAGTGACAGGACGTCCCCTGTCACATGGAGGCGATCCCCGGCCGCTGATTGGCCGGGGATCGCCGATCTGCCTTACGGCGCTGCTGCGCAGCAGCGCCGTACAAATGTAAACAAAGCGGATTATTTCCGCTTGTGTTTACATCTAGCCTGCGAGCCGCCATCGGCGGCCCGCAGGCTATTCACGGAGCCCCCCGCCGTGAATTGACAGGAAGCAGCCGCTCGTACGAGCGGCTGCTTCCTGATTAATTAGGCTGCAGCTGGCGACGCAGTACTGCGTCGCTGGTCCTGCAGCTGCCACTTTGCCGACGCACGTTATGAGTGTGCGGTCGGCAAGTGGTTAAGACACCAGCAAGCAAGACAATACAATACTCATGATAATTTTGAGAATACTTTTTTGCCTTCTTTTTGGTACTTTTTCAGTTGCATAGTACTACAAATTAATTTAAACAGAAACTGAAAATGTATCTCCTAGGAGAAAACTTAGGAGAAAAAGTGAATTGAATAAGGGCCTTAGGCCAATATACAATTGAGTTTTTCTCCTGAGTTTGCTCCTAAGGTTATATTTTTTTTTCAGTAGTCCTTTAAAGAATGTTAAAGTGGATCCGAGATAAAAGGCTCGTACACACGCTGTACTACAGGGAACGATGGGTCCATCAGACCCTCCCGCTGGGCAGGCGTTCCAGCGACAGTACTGCGTGTGTACAGTCTGTCAGGCAGACTGATAAGGCTGTTTCTGAACGATCCGTGCAGCGGATCGTTCAGAAACAGCCGTATCAGTCTGCAGACAGACTGTACACACGCTGTACTGTCACTGGAACGCCCGCCCAGCGGGAGAGTCTGACAGACCCGTCGTTCCAGCAAATCAAGCGTGTGTATGAGGCTTAACTTTTACTCATTGCATAATTGTGTTCCTTTCATTCCTCAAGCCAAATACTTTTTTGTTTTTGTTTTAATACTCTAATTCCCAATAAACTAAACAAGCCTCGCCCACAGCTTTTCAGAGTGCCTTAGCATTTTCATACAGTAGCAAGGGCTTACAGGAGCTCAGTTTGGGCAGGAGGAGGGGGGGGGTGTAACAATGTGACAAACAGAACATGGCTGCCCTCATTGTATAACAGGAATAAATAATCATAAACTTTTGAAACTTTTGCAGATAGATATGCTGTGTAAACTATCTAAACTTTAGATAACATATATTGACAAGTTAATTATTATAGTTAGGGTTTTTCATCTCAGATCCTCTTTAAACATAAATTATAGCTTGTTTTGTGCTCTAAATCTAGTACACATGGCAATGAATCATAGCACAGGAAGTGGACTCTCAGTGGCCTAATGTGCAACTGATTTGTCTGTTCTAGGAGAGTCCTCTGAATAAATTATTCTACAATCATTAATTGGGATGGTCAATGACATGCAAACTAGTTTTAGTTGATACAGGATTATGCAAATGTTGGATGTTAATTTGTGCAGTTTGAAAATGGACCTTGGTGGAATTTGCTTGTTAGATATTCAAGCTGCATAAATTTGTATACATCATTTGCATAACCACCTCAGAATTATTTGCATCCATCCCTAATGACTAACCAATCTCTACCAATATTAGGCAAATACTGCATACCTACCACAAATATGAATTTCTTCTAGGTTCCTTTCCATTGTTTTTTTATTAGTGCTCAGTTAGGCGTGACTTATCCTCCCCATGTGACTGTGATTTCACTCAGGCCCCTCCCCCAACCTTTGTTGCTTAAGGGCAAATATTTTTTAAACCTTGGCCAGGTTAGTGGGATTATTTCAATTCGCCAATATATTGCAGAGTATCCCAGCCACGGAGAACCTTTATAATTCAGGACAGCGATGTTGTGCACATGATGATTTTCTTTGACATATTTTTTTTTTAAATCCTAAATTATTAATATATCTATTTAAAATCAAAATTGATTTAAGAAACAACAAATGCAACAAAGCAGTGTGGGCAAAGGAGTGAATCCACTCAGTGGCGGACACAGCCAGCAGTGGGCCCCTGTGCAAAATTGTAATTGTGGGCCCCCTATGACCTGCGGCGCCGCGGCAAAATATGGTCGTGGCTACAACCTGCGGCGCGCAAAGCGCGCCGCGGCAAAAATTAGTGGATAGAACCTGCGGCGCGTAGCGCCGCGGCAAAAAAAATGGGCGTGGCAATGACCGGATGAGGGCGGAGCTAACTGTAACTTAAAGCGAACCCGGGGTGAGGGTTTATTTCCTTTTAAACAATACTAGTTGCCTGGCGGCCCTGCTGATCTATTTGGCTGCAGTAATAAACTGAATTACACCAGCAACAAGCATGCAGCTAATCTTCTCAGTTCTGACAATATTGTCAGAAACCCCTGACCTGCTGCATGCTTGTTCAGGGTCTATGGTTGAAAGAATAAGAGGCAGAGGACCAGCACGGCAGCCAGGCAACTGGTATTGCTTAAAAGGAGAGAAATATGGCAGCCTCAATATTATTCTCACCTCAGGTTCCCTTGAAAAGTGCAACGCAAAGACAGTGGGCCCAAGTTTTGGTGACCCTTTCCCCAGAAAATTCACATAATTGTGCAGGTTTTCTCAAGAAAATACACATATATGCCCAGAAAATACGTGCAATCATGTCGGCAGATATGCCCAGAAAATACGTGCAATCATGTCGGCAGATATGCCCAGAAAACATGTGCAATCAAGTCGGCAGATATGCCCAGAAAATACGTGCAATCAAGTCGGCAGATATGCCCAGAAAATACGTGCAATGAAGTCGGCAGATATGCCCAGAAAATACGTGCAAACAAGTCGGCGGATATGCCCAGAAAATACATGCAATCAAGTCGGCAGATATGCCCAGAAAATACGTGCAAACAAGTCGGCAGATATGCCCAGAAAATACGTGCAATCATGTCGGCAGATATGCCCAGAAAATACATGCAATCATGTCGGCAGATTTGCGAAGAAAATACATGCAATCATGTGGCAGACCTGCCCAGAACATACACCTGCTAATATAAATAAAACAAAAACATTTACTCACCTGCAGCAGCAGACCTCCTGTCCCAGCCTCCATCCGGCGCGCAGCTCCCATGGGTGGTTGGGTGGATAGGTAGCCTAGTGGGTGGGTGAGTGGGTGGGTGGGTTGGTAGCCTGGTGGGTGGGTGGGTGAGTGGGTGGGTTGGTAGCCTGGTGGGTGGGTGGGTAGGTAGCCTGGTGGGTGGGTGGGTAGGTAGCCGGGTGGGTAGGTAGCCTGGTGGGTGGGTGGGTAACTAGCCCGGTAGGTAGGTAGGTAGCCCGGTGGGTGGGTAGGTAGGTAGCCTGGTGGGTGCGTGGGTAGCCGGGTGGGTGGGTTGGTAACTAGCCCGGTAGGTAGCCGGGTGGGTGGTTAGGTAGGTAGCCGGGTGGGTGGTTAGGTAGGAAGCCTGGTGGGTGGGTAGCCGGGTGGGTGGGTAGGTAGGTAGCTGGGTGGGTGGTTAGGTAGGTAGCCGGGTGGGTAGGTAGGAAGCCTGGTGGGTGGGTAGGTAGCCGGGTGGGTAGGTAGGTAGCCGGGTGGGTAGGTAGGAAGCCTGGTGGGTGGGTAGGTAGCCTGGTGGGTGGGTAGGTAGGTAGCCTGGTGGGTGGGTAGGTAGCCTGGTGGGTAGGTAGGTAGCCGGGTGGGTAGGTAGGAAGCCTGGTGGGTGGGTAGGTAGCCTGGTGGGTGGGTAGGTAGGTAGCCTGGTGGGTGGGTAGGTAGCCTGGTGGGTGGGTTGGTAACTAGCCCGGTAGGTAGCCGGGTGGGTGGTTAGGTAGGTAGCCAGGTGGGTGGTTAGGTAGGTAGCCGGGTGGGTGGTTAGGTAGGTAGCCGGGTAGCCGGGTGGGTGGGTAGGTAGCCTGGTGGGTGGGTTGGTAACTAGCCCGGTAGGTAGCCGGGTGGGTGGTTAGGTAGGTAGCCGGGTGGGTGGTTAGGTAGGTAGCCGGGTGGGTGGTTAGGTAGGTAGCCGGGTAGGTAGGTAGGTAGCCGGGTGGGTAGGTAGCCGGGTGGGTAGGTAGCCGGGTGGGTGGTTAGGTAGTTGGGTGGGTGGTTAGGTAGGAAGCCTGGTGGGTGGGTAGGTAGCCGGGTGGGTAGGTAGCCGGGTGGGTGGTTAGGTAGTTGGGTGGGTGGTTAGGTAGGAAGCCTGGTGGGTGGGTAGGTAGCCGGGTGGGTAGGTAGGAAGCCTGGTGGGTGGTTAGGTAGTCGGGTGGGTAGGTAGGAAGCCTGGTGGGTGGGTAGGTAGGTAGCCGGGTGGGTAGGTGGTTAGGTAGCCGGGTGGGTAGCTATCCGGGTGGGGGGCCCGACTCCTATCCTCCCTCCCTCCCTTCCTTCCTCACCTCGGGGGGCCCCCTCCCGATATGCGCGGCGGGAGAGCGAGCGGCAAATGCAGGAAGTCTTCAGGGCTCTCCAGGCATCCGCTAGAGGCCCAGCCGCTGAGTCTCCAATATGTCTCCAACTGGAGACATATTGGAGACCAAGCGGCTGGGCCTCTAGCGGATGCCTGGAGAGCCCTTCCTGCATTTGCCGCTCGCTCGCTCTCCCGCCGCGCATATCGGGAGGGGGCCCCCCGAGGTGAGGGAGGGAGGAAGGATAGGAGTCGGGGGGCCCCCCGGGAATAAAATAATAAAAAAAAAAAATATATAAAAAAAAAAAAAAAATACTTAATGGGCCCCTGAAGAAAACGGAACTTCAGGGGCCCTCGTGCGGCGGCACGGCCTGCACGGCCGTATGTCCGCCCCTGAATCCACTACATCGCTTTCTCCAGTCACTTCAATAGTGATCTGTGGCAAATTTTAGAAAGCTGTAAATTAACTGTTACTGTAAATGGGCACTAGAGGGCACTACCAATACAACAATAGTGTATTTATTCTGATAGCAATTGAATGAGTTGAATTCTTTTCAATTAGGTATTCCAATTTTTTTTTTTAGGAAACCAACTGAAACAGCCCAAATAATCAGAAACAAACGCTAAGGGCTTGTTCACACCTAGAGCGTTTTGCATTTTTTTTTTCAGCGCCGGCGATTTTGAAAATCGGCATAAAAGCGCTTGTGCAATGATTCCTTATGGGAAAGTTCATATCAGCATGTTTTGTCTGCTTTCTGCTCAGCAAAGTACCATTTTGGGGGCGATTTTGCTACAATGGAAGTTATAGGAATAGCAAAAAACATTCACAAATTGCTTTATCTGGCGATTGCATTCGCATTTTTATGAATAAATACAGTATTTATTAATTTCTGGGTGGAGGAGTTCACTTCCTGACTGACGTCAGGAAGTGAAAAAATGGAATCACTCTACAAAAGAGCTTACAAAAACGCTTTGTACAAAATCGTAGTGCACAGTGGACTGCTGGGAGGGTAAAAAAAAGTGCACTAAAAATCGAAAATCTCTGATATCAGCGATTTCAATTTTACATGTGAACAAAGCCTAAAAGTATGAACTTCATTAGGGATTAATGTATTAATGTTGTAAAATTTTGCAGTGACTCTTAGGAAACCAACAACATTATGAAACCAACAGTTTAAAGCGGATCTGAGATGAAAAACTAACTATAACAAGTAACTTGTCTATATATCTTATCTAAAGTTTAGATAGTTTACACAGCAAATCTAGTGTGTAACAACTTTACTTCTCATGGCGGGTCCCGCGACGTCCCTCACGGCGTCTCTAGCGGGACTCGCTCACGTAGGGGATCTTCAAAGTCATCTTCTCCGACTGGCGTCTCCGGCATCACGGCAGGGGTGAATCAGGAAGCGGGCATGCACAGTATGCCCAGACGCACGAGCGAGCCAGAGCGGCTCTTACAAACTAAGGAGGTGTGTCTGATGGTAAGACCGTCCTCCTGTGGGCTGGTGCGATTCCCTTTCTCAGGTATATTAGGCCAAGCGAGTCATTCACTCGCTGGCCTTGATACTAATCAGAATACTGGTTCCTGGCCTAGCTAGCTAGCTAATTTGAGCTACATTGATATATTGTGTAGACGCACAATATATACGTACTCCAGTTAGTTAGTCATGTCTATTGTAGTTATATCTTGTAATTTTTTCGTAATATTCTAGTAATATTATTGAAGTAACATCTATTGTATATTTATCTGTGTACCTTCTGCCTGCCACTTGACCTTGCTCTTGCTTAGTCCTTCTGTACCATTGTCATCTGATACTCATGCTCAACTTGGCCTGTCCCTGACTACGTTTTTGCCTCATCCTTACAATACGACTGACATCTAATTTGTGTAAATGACCCTGCCTGTTAATTGACTACGATCTCGCATTGCTACTCTGTACCTCGATATCTCTGACTCTGTGTTTGACTATGGCCTGGTCCTGACTTCTCTTACGTACCATTTCGTGTATTATATTGTACGTTACCGCATCACGTATCAGCGTGACATTATGATTATTTATTCCTGTGATACAATGAGGGCAGCCATGTTCTGTTTGTTACATTTACACACAGGCAAGCTGATCTGTATCTCCAGCCCTCCGCCTGTGAAAACTTCACTCCCCTCTCTTCTTCCCACCTCCCCTCTGCCTCTGAAATCTCTGACTAGTAACATCCTCCCACTGTGGGAGAGGCTTGTTTAGTTTATAGGGAATTAGAGTATTAAAACAAAAACAAAAAAGTATTTGGCTTGAGGAATGCCCTATAAACTATATGAAAGGAACACAATTATGCAATGAGTAAAAGTTTATCTCGGATCCACTGTAATCACCAGAATAAAAAACAAAACAAAAAACAAAACAAATCAAAACAAAGTAGTCCCAAGTAGTTCTAAAACTATGTATTATACCCTTATTTGCAATAGTATTCTACTGAATCATCTATAGCTCATTTATTTTGTAAAGCAGGCAATGGAGCTAATTTATAGTGCCAGGTAAGATTTTCCTCTTGGGGGTGACCAGGAACAGATATAACATGCAATTAGTTGGCCAACCCAGATGAAGTCCAGGAGCATTAATATGAATAAGCAGAAACAGGCTATATTTCTCAAAATGTTTCATACATCAACTTGGTGGGCTAAAAAAAGTGTAGGAAAAAGGAAAGGAGAAAGAAACGTAGAGGAAGATGGAAAAGCAAAGGAGATGATTTTGTGGGTGGGAATGGAGTAGGGATGGAGAATGGAGGAGGAAGAAGAGAGGGGTGAGGATGGCTGGGGGAGGAAGATAGGGTTTACTGAATTTGTGCTTTTTGGTATTTGATTTCTTTGGTTTGACCCGGCATCCTTGACCTTGTATTCTGTTTCCTGTTTAAAGTCTGAATACCTGGTTGTATATTGTATACAGTATCTGTATATATTGTTACCTACGTTTTTTGTTATATTACACAAGTTAGTTAGGTTTTGGTCACATTGTTTATGCTCCCCTAGTTAATAGTGATGATCGTATCCTGCGGATTACAATTACGTAAAATGTCATGTAAACTTTTTTCATTACGGCCATACATAATTACATTTTAGAAATTCAGTTGATGGTGCGTAATTAGTAATTTTGCATTATTTTGTACCAAATTTAGAGGTAAATGGTAAAGCATAAATACCATTGTCACCAACATTTCTATGCATGTTAAGATTTCATGTTATTTGTTAATTTCACAAAAACTTTTTTCAAAGGAAAAAATTGTTTCAAAACCCAGCAGAAAAGAAACATTCCTTTAAATTGTTAGAAATCCATTTTCTCAAAAACTTTTTTGAAAAAAAATTATATTTTTTACATGTTGACACTATTTCCCTTAACATACATATCAATTTTGTATGAGGGCTTTGCTTTTAACCTCTAAAGTTGGCGCAAAATAACGTTTAATCGTGAAAATTATGATTACGGTTACAAGCAAAATTGATTATAATTGATGCAAAATTATGATTATTCGAAATTCGTGCTCATCACTACTGGTCACCTTTTTTTTTGTATATACACTACTGAAAGTAAATATTATTTTTGTACTAGTCTGGTATGTAGTCCTCTCGGTACTTGATGCAAAAGTGGTCACCTGCTGGTTGCTTGGGTAGCTCCATAACATGGTCCATACCTTCAGTTTTTAAATTTAGCTCTGTTATAGACATACAAGATTTACACCTACATTAACTGTCTCCAGAGCCGGGACAAGGTCCTCCAGCACCCAAGGCTGAGACACCAAAGTGCGCCATTCCATCCCTCCCACCCCAGCCGTCACACTCTGATTGCTATTAGACTAAGAGGCACCCCAGGGCCCCCAACAACTTAATCTCTAGTTATCTGGCTTGTAGTCACTTCCATGTATCTCCTTTTCTTATTTCTTTCTGCTTCAAACACAATTAGGAATGACAGCTAAATGAATTGTGCTCCCCCTCCTACACTGCACCCTGAGGCTGGAGCCTCTCCAGCCTATGCCTCGGCCCGGCCCTGAGTGTCTCTTCCCTTGCAAGGAGTTGGGGAATCTATTTCATCTACTAAGTTTTACAGAAGGTGCCTTCTATGGGCAATGCTGAAGAAAATCCCACCATATATATAATTTAATTTAATCACAAATGGTTTACTTAGCCTTTAAAAGTTTTGAGATCTCAAGATCTCCTTTCTTATACTCTTACCGGAGCAGCAGTTGATGGACTCTTTTCCACAGCGCGGCATCCAAATACCGACACAGAAACCGAGATACAAAACACAAGGAGGTTCATGACAAGAAGGAAGGAGATAACAGTGAATCCGGCAGACTGCAAAAGAAAAGATAATCACAGTTTAATAACTATCTGTATTGTGATAGCAATAAAGATCATGGGCAAAATCCAATTCACTTTTCTCCTACGTTTTTTTACCTGGGTGATATTTTTCACATCCTATAAATATAATGCCATTCAAGCCATCAGCTTGAGGGATGGTCAGAAATGCTCATTTCCGATTTGCAAAAATTCAGATTTTCCATATTTTTTAGATTTCCGTTTTTTCCGATTTTCCGTTTTTATGATTTCTGACTTTAGAGGAACTTTTTATTAGTCTTTTTTTTTTTTTGCATCAGAGAATCAAAAAGAAAAATTGGAAACACTAAGTCTTGTGATTGATCTAAAATGACTGGAATGATCTGATATTTGCAGAAACATTTGGCATTCTTTGATTGGTCCAATGCTTCCAAGTTCTGTGAATCATTTTGACTGTGCTCTTCACCTACTTTTTGGTACTTCTTCAAATACAGAGTGCTGAAAAGTTATATTAAACAAAAGATGAGAAATGTTATCCTAGAAGAAAACTTAGGAGAGAAGGTGAATTGCATCGGGCCCATGATGTCTTTCAATACGTAAGCAATAGCATAGAGTAGAACACTTTACCCAACCTGAAAAGCACACCAAAAACTCTTAGCACCTTATAGAAGAAATAAAATTCTACAATCCCATGTAAAAATTGACTAGGTTTATATTGGTGGAGAATGAGTAACATGTGCCCATTAGCCAGGGTTGCGGTGCTACTTTGACTTCTTTATCATCATCACCTTTGCTTCTTCATTATAATCAGTGTTGCGCTCCACGGCCTCGTGATCACGAGCCCTTTTTCCTGAATCCGACATCGCGATTGAAATCCGTGATTGGACCGCGATCCCGGATTTCAAACACGGATTTGGCCTATATTACGGAAATGCAACTCGTGATCACGGCCGTGATCATGGTCAGAAATCCATGATTGGGGAAATTACATCACTGGGCCAATCAGAGGCCCCCAGTGTAGGCCCTAGCAACCAATCATAGGAGGGGAGGCTCTGCCCTCCCCTCCTGTATATAAAGCAGTGTTCCTGTTTTTCTTCAGGCTGGCCTGGGACTGTAAGTGCTTCCTCCAAACGTGGAGGGCACAGAGGACAAGACCAGTTGCTGTCACTGCGGGCAGGGGTGTAACAATAGACCCTGCAAGGGATGCAGCCACAGGAGGCCCAGAAGCAACAAGGGGCCTCATCCTGAGAGACTGACAACTAAGGGCAAGGAGAGAAAAAACGTTCTGCTCTCTGCACAATTGCTCTAATGACTGCATCTGCTCAACCACTGATAACGAATCATACAAAGTTTTGTAGACAAAGATTTGTAGACAGTCCCTATTCAGTGTGCAGGGGGAGGGGGCCCCATCCAAAGTGTTGCAGGGGGGGGCACAGTGATTTCTAGCTATGCCCCTGACTGTGGGGGTATACCTGTCGGCAGGGGGAGGCTTTGTCTTTGGCTGGGGTCTAGGCGGACTTCTGCTCCCTGTGATAGGATAAATTTCTGAAGCTGCTGATGAATCCCCCTCCGCCAGAACAACTTCTTCCTGGTCTTCTTCTCCTTCTGCCCCTGCTTCCCTGATGTACTCACACCTGAAGGGGAAGTGGGGTGGAAGCGAAGCGGCGGCTGGCTGCGAGATTGTGCAGGGAAGGGAGAAAAGCGGAAGGGAGGCAGAGGGTGGTAATTGGAGGAGGGGAGCGCCTGTCCCACATAAGGCGCCTGTAGACTAGGCATGTGCCTACAGTGTCTTATGGTAAATCCTGTTACTAGCTGTAACTAGTGATCATTGAGGGGCTGAAACAACACTGATTAAAGTCAAGGATCACTTGATCCCTTGCACCAATCACTGCTGCCACAGGCACTCAGGAGCTCATCTTTGCATGCTCACGATCTAGCCCGGCAGTAATGAAAACTTTTTTAGGGCTGTTTCAGACGGACGCTTGCGGAGCGTTTACCGCAAGCGTTCGGAACGTCGGAACGTCGCCATTCAAATGAATGGGAGCGTTTACACCGAGCTTTTGCACGCTTTTACCCGAATGCGGCGTTCGGGTCCCGATTTTCGTTCGCGTTCGAGCTGCCCCTGGAAGCGACATGTAGCTTCTAGGGAGCGGCCAACCGCGACGGCTAATGTTCCCCTAGGGGGAAAAAAACCGCGACGCATCGGAACGCGACCGAAGGCTACTGAAAGCCTGACCGCGCAGCCGCCGCAACGCCCCCAGACGCGACGCCACGCAGACGTCCGTCTGAACCAGCCCTTATTTACTTTTTTATTTACTTTTTTTTACTTTTTTTTAACCATTGAGGTTAAAATAGCACCAATTGGTTCAGGGATCACATGACCTTACCCCCTGATGTCATAAGTGGTTCAAATCATACACATACAGTTTTAGCATTAGACTTTTTTGGCACATTAGAATTCAGATATAATGAATATCTCATCCAGATTATTCTTATCAACTAATGCATTTCATTTGCACTGAAAAACTGGATTTTTGCTTATGCTCTAATCTTGCTTTAAAGAGAACCAGAGATGAAGCACCCTCTTGTATTTTACCTTATAAATCAGTGGGAACATGACAGTAAACACCTAATCTGCTCTTTGTTTCATTGTTCTCTGTTTAATCTGACTGTGATCACCTCTGATAAGAATCCCGGACTGAGCACTCAGAAAGATTATAGCTGAGTCTGTCTTCTCTGGTGTCTTTTCAAGCCCAAGCCTGCCCCCTTGTGGCTCTGCTATAATGACTCAGCTATAATTATTCCCTGCAAAGCCAGACTGAATGCTCAGTCCGGGATTCTTATCACAGCTGATAACAGACACTTTTAGCAGTGAGGATGAAACAGAGAGCATGGTAAGTGTTTTCTCTAATGTTCTTACTGATATATATGGTAAAATACACACGGGTGCTTCGTCTCTGGTTCCCTTTAAAGGGAACCTGAAATGAGAGGTATATATAGGCTACCGTATTTATTTCCTTTTAAACATTATCAGTTGCCTGGCAGTCCTGTTGATATTCCTGGCATTGGTAGTGCCTGAATCACACATCTAAAACAAGCATGTAGCTAATCTGGTCAGACTTCAGTCAGAGCACCTTATCTGCTTGGTAGCTTCAAAATATTTTAGCCATAGACACTAAACAGAGGATCAGCAGGACAGCCAGACCATTTCCATTGGTAAAAGTGGACCTGAACTCTTGCACAGGACAAAAGGAAAATAGACATGCACCCTGTATGTATTTAGAGAGTTTAGCCTGCCCTATCCCCCCTCACTTGTGTCTAATCACAAGTTATAATTTGATCTCTCTCCTGTGTCACCTGACTGCCATGGCAGATCAGGCAGATAAGTTCATTTGAAATCACAGGATGTTAACAATATGTCTTCCATGAAAGCAGGAAGAAGAAACAGTGCAGATGTATTTCAGGATTAGTATCAGCTGCGACAAAGAAATGTCTGCTTTAAAGTTTATTATGCTGTTGCGTATCTTTTAGAACAGAGAGACAGTTCTAAGCTCAGGTCTACTTTAAAAGGAAACACATAGGTGTTAGCCTCTATATCCCTTTCACCTCAGCTTTCCTTCAAAGCACTCATATTTGACATGAACCATAATTATATCCTCCCAGACTACATTCATTTTCTGTTTATACCCTGTGAGCTGAGCATTTCTTGTTTGTAAGCAAACTATTTCGGAGGCGCCTCGTTTAATAAAACACTTTAAAAATACAGGGTGGGCCAGTTATATGGATACACCCCATATACCACACCATACCATCAATGTTTTTGTTCCAGCAGTCTTGGGGGGATATATCTAATGTGGGTTGGTGTCAAACCAATAGCAGTGGTTTTGTTTGTTAACTTCACCATTCACATAAAATGGTGTATCTCTATAAATGGCCATATTAAGGTGTATCCATATAAATGGCCCACCCTGTAGCTTTAAAAATGAGAGAAGCCTTTCCCCGCCATGGAGCTTTACACTGGACCCTGAAGATGCACACATAGGCCTATGTGTGCATCTTCAGGGTCCAGTGTAAAGCTCCATGGCATAAAAGGCTGTGTAAAAAAAATCTATTTAAACATGAACTTCTTAAGGACCATAGGCATACACCCTAATAGTGACCAGGCTATTTTTTTACAATTCAGTGCCCTGCAGCTTTAATAGCTTGCTGCAGAGCCATACAATGCAACACACAAACCGCCCCACCCCCTTTTCTGCCCATAAACAGAGGTTTATGTTGGTGGGCTCTGATCGCTACTGCAGGCTTTTTTTGATTATTATTAATCATTTGTACTTTTTTTTTTTTATAAAATTGCTTATTTTTTTATTTACTTTTCCATCCCCCCGATGGCCAATCACAGCGATCCTTTCTCATAGGCATTAGCCTATGAGAGGGGATTGCTTTTGGAGCCTCTCCAGGGGACAGCCGAGTGACAGGGCTGTGCCCAGTACAGCGCTGTACAATGTAAATAGACGGCGGTTTCACCGTCTAACAGTCTGCTAGCGGTGATCGCCACTGTCAGACTGTTGACGGAGCTGAGTTGCGTCACTTAAGCGGGGAGGCGCGCATTGGCGCGCGCGATCCCCTGCAAAACACTCCCCCAGCCCAGGACTTGACACCAATCAGCATTAGATGGGCCCGGGGAGCCACCTTGCAGTCACCAATCAGCATTAGGTGGTTGTAAGGTGGTTAAAATACTGCATTCAGTATTTTAGACTTTTGTGTGTTAATTCATAAACATTTTCACAGGTGCGGTAGAAGTTCGGTAATTTACCGAAGCCCATTTACAAAAACCTGTTCGGTAGAAGCAGAGCAGTGTGGAGTTGTCTCTGTTTTGTTACAAGCTGTTCCGTGCAGTGAGGGCATTAGAATAGTAAGAGGCATCCCGACATCCCTTTAGAACGTCGTTTGTTATACTGCCTCTGCTCACTCTGAATCTGTCTATTAGTCTTTCTTAACATTTTAATTATTTGTCACAGCTTAGAAGAATTTCCAGGAGACATTGCACATGCCATGCTTAGGTTATTTCCCTCTAGCTCCTCTGCATCTTCAAACAGGAACCTAAGGGGTTAAACGGCCCAAGGACTCCAGGGGAAAGCAATTTTGTTTAGTTCTCTCTGCTCACTACCTTGGTAGTAGAAAAGCTTGTTTCACCTAAGAAACCTTTGCAACCTATCAACATCTGATCAACGCCACTTGCAGAAGACAGGGGCTGTTTCTATTGGCTCTGTGTAACGTTTGCGGAATCGTTTTCGTGGTCAGCGCACGAGATGCGCACTGACACAGTGAAAACCTTCCACAAGCGTATAATTGGGTGAACCCAGGCTAGGTGCAATGCACCAGCAGAGGGCAATTCCCACCGGCAGATGGGGCAGTGGAGTGCAGACGAGTACAATCGCTGCACGGCCACAGATGCCAGATGGGGATTGTACAGATCAAGACAATGCGGGGCTGAACAGCCCATAAAGAGAAAGAGCACAGGGACAGGACGAATGTGTGTTCACCAATCTAGTCGCCACCCTGCGACGGTGAACACACATCAGCAGAAACAAAAGTAGGAACGCGATCGCGAGGAAGGCGATCGCCAGAAGTGACACAAGACAGACTAGAACAGAACACAAGAGGAGCAAAGGCACAGCAAATAATATAATGAGAATGATAAAGAAAATAACAAACGCTAACTAAACGCGAACACCGCACTCATTCGCAACAGTGCACGCGTTTATGCGCGGTCTCCGCATGATAAGTACAACAGAGACAAGCACGCCTAACTAACCACCGACAGACAAACACGAAACAAAGAACGTGAACGTTTGCTTAACGGTTACCTCACCAAGCCTACAGCAAGCACCCGTATCAGATAAGACAGACAACCGAGAAACAGGAACTAGGCAGAAAGGATCCACCGCTCTTCCGCCAGAGCAAGTGTGATCCAAGCAGGAACACAGATCAGAAAGATCCACAGCCGCTAACGCTAGCGGCTAGTGCGATCTAAACAAGACAGATCAGATGAGGTAGCCAGAAGCAACCGCAGCTCCAGCTTACACTCCAGAAACTAGATCAGAAGGATCCATAGCCACTAACGCTAGAGGCTATTGTGATCCAGGCAAGACAGATTAGACGAGGTAGCCAGAAGCGATCGCAGCTCCAGCTTACACTCCAGAAACTAGATCAGAAGGATCCACAGCCACTACCGCTAGAGGCTATTGCGATCCAGACAAGACAGATCAGAAGGGGCTACCAGTAACTACCGCAGTGCCAGTTAGCACCCCAGACAAACAGAACGATTTCCTGTCGACCATCGCCGGGACAGGACAATCGCAACAGACAAACAAACAGATATGCAATCCTAACTGCACTAGGGAATCTGCCTTACTACAAACGCTGAAGGAATGACCAGCAAAGGACTGTGGGTAATCCCAACCTTTATACTGCCAGTCATCACAGGAGGCAGGTAGGGGATTTGCATAACGAATGTATGCAAATTCTTTGGCAGCAGAACAGACCAGAAACTTGCAATGGAAAGACAGGTCTCTCTTCCAGAGACCTGCAGCCCACAGACTAGAGGAATGGTCAAACAGCTGTCTGCAGTGCAGCCAGCTGAGCAGATCATCACACTCTGCTCCTGTCAGTCATAGCTCTCTCTGCTTTTGCTTCTGTGAGTCATGGCAGGCTCCCCACAGTCCCGCACAGTCTCTGCACTGTTTACACCACACCAGAGGTGCCAGTAATATTTCTGGACTTAAAGAGAGTCTGAAGCGAGAATAGATCTCGCTTCAGACCTCATAGCTAGCAGGGGCATGCGTGCCCCTGCTAAAACGCCACTATAGCGCGGCTTAACGGGGGTCCATGTCCCCCCAAACCCCTTCCGTGCAGCGGGGGAGCGCTTCCTGGTTGGGGCAGGGCTAACCGCCGCAGCCCTGCCCCATGCGCGTCTGTCAGACGCGTATCTCCGCCTCTCCCCCGCCCCTCTCAGTCTTCCTTCACTGAGAGGGGCGGGGGAGAGGCGGCGATGCGCGTCTGATAGACGCGCTGGGAGGCAGGGCTGCAGCCGTTAGCCCTGCCTCCAGGAAGAAGATTACCATTTTACGACCAACTTTTGCGGGGGGTGGGTTGGGGGTGAAGGGACCCCCGTTAAGCTGCGTGATAGCGGCGTTTTAGCAGGGGCACACGTGCCCCTGCTATATATAAGACCTGAAGCGAGATTATTTAGTCTCGCTTCAGTGTCTCTTTAAAGGGAATCGGAAGTGAAAATAAACTTATGATATAAGAATTTGTATGTGTAGTACAAATAAGAAATAAAACATTAGCAGCAGAGACATAAAGTCTAATATTGTTTCCTGTACAGGGAGCGTTAAAAAACTCCAGTTGTTATCTATGCAAAAAAAACACTAATCTCTCGACTTTCAAAGTTGCAGAGAGCTCTGTCTTCTGAAGCTTACTATCTCAAGTGTCTGTCACTGTATTTTGTTTTTTACTGCAGAGGAAAGTTCAAACATTCACTATCCTCCTCTGTGAAAACATTTAGAATGCTGAGTGTAATGTGTATACTGCAAATATTAGAAAATGATGCAATGATATAAAAAAAACAAAAAACTATATAATTGAAATTAAAAATATGATATTTTCTTTGCTACTAATGTTCTAGTAATTATCCGTACTACACAACCAATTAATTATATCATTATTTTTTTATTTGCTTCAGTGTCACTTTAACCCCATGTTGTAGTCTTTATGAATTGACATTCACTGACATTTACTAACATGTGTTGAGGTATTTATCACACAAGTCGGTAATTTGCCTCACTGCTCGGTAATTTCAGCTTTTCATGCAGTAACAGTCTTTATGAATTGACATTTTCCTACGTGCTCTGTTAAGTCTTTATGAATGGAGGCCATAGTGTGAAACAATTGTCGACCGGACAGACTGTATGCACAGTGTACGAAGGGCGACGTATATGTATTGTGCTTGCAATACTTGTGATACTCTGCTACACTTTTGTGATTAAAACCATTTTGCCTTTTACTGGTGACCAATGCACATGTGATTCTTTGATTTTTGCATTGAGTTTGCATTGAGTTGCTTGGTCTGCCTATGCACAGGAAGGCACAGTATTTGAAGCAGCTGTTTTTTAAAGTGTATGCATTTGGTTCAACTGACCTGAGTGTGAAAACTTGTAAGACAAAATTCGTGAGAGAGAACCGAAAGCCCAATATAGTGTAATATGTTGTGATCAAATTAAATGGTTCGAGCAAGAGTAATACTCACAAAGGGTGGGTTACCACAAAGGCCACCACTGAAGTAACAGATGAGGATCATGACCCTTTCCCCGCTCAGGTTAAAAAGCAGCTTTCTGCAGTTGGAGAATATTTGTAGATACACCCAGGCCCGGATTTACAACACAGGAGCCTATAGGCACAGATGTCCTGGCACCTCAGACTTCACCCTCCATGAACCTACAAGCCCCCCCCCCCCCAAAACTGCACTGCAAGTGTGCTGGCTGTCCCAGCTGTCACTTCTCCATTACTTCACCTGCATCTACAGGTGCGCCTTAGTATTAGGTAGCCAGAGGTAACCTCAATATTAAAGGGGCACTACAGTGAAAAACTGTAGAACTGAAAATATGTGCAAACAAATACAAATAAGTACTTTTTTTCCCAAAGTAAAATGAGCCATAAACTACTTTTCTCCTATAATGCTGTCACTTACAGTAGGTTGCAGAAATCTGACAGAAGTGACAGGTTTTGGACTAGTCCATCTCTTTATAGGGGATTCTCAGGGATATATTTATATTTAAAAGCACTTAGTGAATGGCAGTTGCCCTGTCCAACTGCCAAAAAAACAGTGTAGCGAGCAGGGAAGCTGTCCAGCATCATTGTTTAAATCATTTTTAGGAGATATCTTTATAAAGAATAAAAGCCTTGCTGAGAATCCCCTATGAAGAGATGGACTAGTCCAAAACCTGTCACTTCTGTCAGACTTACTACCTACCGTGACAGCAACATAGGAGAAAAGTAATTTATGGCTCATTTTACTCTGGAAGAAATCTACTTCTTATTTGTATATGTTTGCACATGTTTTACATTTTACAGTTTTTTGCTGTAGTGCCCCTTTAAGTAGCTAGAGGTGCCACAGACTGAAGGGAGATCTCTAGAGCAGGGTGAGGTTTGAGTAACCTCATTTACAATCTCATCAGAACTGTACCTGGGGAAGGAGGAATGCACTCTGGGAGGGGAGTGAGCCACCTTTCCATCATCAGGCGCCTGTAGGCAAGTGCCTACAGTGCCTTATGGTAAATCCGGCCCTGGATACACCCCTCCACATGGGGTGGATAGCAGTAGATATAAACATAATTATAGATATATAGTAGATATAAACATAAGTAGAGTAGATACTGTAGTAGATATAAACACAATAAACAGAGGCTCCAAAACCGAGTAAAATGCATTAAAAACCATTTAAAAGGGAGGCAGTGGTGGACTTACCTTCTGGTAGTCGGGCACTCAAAGTCTATTTTCAAAAGCAGGTTTGGATGTACAGATACTCCACTTATTTTGCCTGAGGAAGCAGGTATGAACACGAAACACATCACAGTGGAGTTTGTGTTGATGTCACCCAACAGGCTCAGATGGTAGTTGCAGGCTTGCAACCTAACCTTGTGAGTATATAATTAATCTCAGTGTTGTGAGTCCCAAAAATCAGACTTACTGTACCATTGACTCCTGGTCTCCTTTTCATTCCCCATTGGATCCTTAAACCTTTCTGGAAAAACCTGTAAACATTTTTGCTTGACTGCAGGGCTGTTTTTAGGCAAAGACATTCCAGACCACTGTCTGGAGTGCCATTGGTTTTAGGGGGCGCCATGCCCCTGGATTAAGCCTCACCCCAAACTAAGCTCCACCCACTGGCTAAGCCCCATCCTCCACGGGTGTTCTATCATCTGCTTCTGCTGCATCTGTGTGGTGTCCTGAGGAGGAGCAGCATCACAGGTCCCTGGAGAGCAGACATCGCAAGCTCTGGAAAGTGTAAGCTGCAGGCAGCCTCCACTGTGTCCCTCTGTGCCACACCCCCCCCCAGACCTCCTTCTGTTCCCCTTTGTTCATCCTTCTGTCAACCTTGTGCTGCTTCCTCCTGTGACTCCATCTGTCTTCCTGTGCCTCCTTCTGTCCTCCTGTGTAAATGCAGAGTACCGCGCAGCATAAGCTTTGCTCGCACTTCCCGCCAGAGTCCAGTGCTGTGCCTGTGCGACCATCCTGTCTGTCTCCTGCTCCCTCTAGTGCTGGCACCTCACTCTCCTCATGTCGCATATAATCACGCTACATGCAGTAGGAGTTTCTGGACACTAAGCCGAGCGGCAAGCAGATGGAAGCACAGCACTGGATTCCAGTGGAGAGGCAAGAGCATAGCTTTTGCTGCACTATACTCTGCATTAACACACTAAGCCGGGGGAGTGCAAAAAGTGAGTGTGCAACAAAATGCGATCGGCGGGTTGTTTATGTTTCGTGGACTCCCTGTATTAAGCATCCATCATATATGCCACATGGTTCATATTCTCTAGTGTGCGTGGACAGGACTTCTTTCCTGGAGTGACATACAGGCTAGAACTGTATTACTTGTCTACAGGCTGCTAACAGTGAAAGCACTTACCCCATGTTCATCTGAGCAGTACTGATAATATTCGTCACACCGTATTACGGAGTAATCTATGATACCCAAAATTATTCCAAGCATGCTGCAGATAGATGATATGATGTTTAAGGCAAGTGATCCTTTGATCTGCATAATACAAAAAAAAGATAAAATAATTTATAAATTTGGGAAGTATTGGGAAAGATTAAAAGGCGAAAAGTATAAGTATATACTAGGAATAATTGCAAATAGGTAGATTGCTAGAGATAAGTAGTCAACAATTATCGCAAAGCTGCTACTAATAGCGAAATGATTCTGCCTTTACTCACCTATCACTCTAGAATTTTACTAGAATTGGAAAATTCTTTTACAGATATTCACAGCATTGCCTGCACTGCACATAAGATATCACAGTATCCTGTGCTTCAACATGATGCACATCATGGAATAAGTCTCGAAGTGTGGAGGAAAGGATGTATGGTGTTGGATGTGAGGCAGAGTGACGCTTGCAGAGGTAGTGTATTTTATCAATGGTTCGATTGATTTATTTGGTACAGCGGAAAGGTGGGAGAATGCTAGGAACTTGCTTGTTGGTTCACTGAGAGGAGATGGTTTGGGGGTTAGAGAGAACCTATTCATATTTAGAACCTGGAACTTCAGAGATCTAGTGAATACAAAGACAAGACACAGAACATTTATATTGTGTTTTTGTCCTGGCGGACTCAAAGTGCTGCAGCCACAAGGGCGCGCTCAGTCTAGCTCAAGTACTCCTTACTAAATAGGTGCTGGCTTTCTCAGCTGAGATTTGAACCCAGGTCTCCTGTGCGGTAGTTAGTTAAGTAGTTTTTCCACTGTATATAAGCATTCAGGAATCTACCACCTCAGAGTTATGCAATACAAACTGTTTCTTCCTTCACCAAACTTATGTAAAACCCACCAGATGGAAGAGGCTGAAGAACAGCCTACAATGGGGTTGATTCATTATGGGTAACGCACTGAAACAGTGTGAGTAGGTTCACCTGTGTGCGCTAGTGAAAGTAGCGCGACTCAATGATATTACGGGGATTAATTAATGGAGAAGCAGGCATGCTAGTGAAGTATTGCGGTAGCGATACATCACTATCACGTGGTACTGGATGGATAGTGTAATGGTTAAGGGCTCTGCCTCTGACACAGGAGACCTGGGTTCAAATCTCGGCTCTGCCTGTTCAGTAAGCCAGCACCTATTTCAGTAAGGAGTTTCTTGGGCAAGTCTCCTTAACACTGCTACTGCCTACTGAGTGCGCTCTAGTTGCTGCCTCACAAGCGCTTTGAGTCCGACAGGAGAAAGGCGCTATACAAATACTGCCATTATTATTATTATTATTATTATTACTTACAAGGAACGGCCATTGCTAAGCAACTCATGCTACACTGCCAGTAACAAATGCGCACAACTTCAGCCAAAGTTGCCAGGCTACTGGGGCCGCCAGCGGGACCACGGAGGGGACCTGAAGGACGACAAGGGACCTTGCGGGCAATGAGGGGCTGGAGAAAACAGCAGGTAAGTGCTGATTTTCATTTTAAAGCTCTGCTCAGGGTCCCGTTAAGTTGAGTTAGTTTCATTAGTGTGCATGAGGAGAGTTAACTCGCGCTGTTCCAGCACGTTACCCATAAAAAGTCATCCTCAATGTGCATTGGCATTACAAAAGCAAATGCCAATGTCAACTCTCTAACTCAAGTGGTCTTAGGGTTCAGACACAAGTGTAGTAAAAAAGGGAACTCCTAATTGAGAAAAACTGCCAATTTTATTGGTAAATACACAGTTCAAAAAAACAAATAGGCTGTTCAGATTAGGTACAGTGCTGCCCATAATTATTCATACCCCTGCAAATTTTAACTTAACCTCCTTGCCGTTTATCCCAAACTCAGTTCGGGGTAACCTGCGCAGGAGGATTGCTCAGGCCCCGCTGGGCCGATTTGCATAATTTTTTTTTGTTACAAGCAGCTAGCACTTTGCTAGCTGCTTGTAACTTCCGATCGCCGCCGATCTGCCGCAATCCGCCGCGCCGAGCCGCTCCCCCCCGCCCCAGACCCCTGTGCTGCCTGGCCAATCAGTGCCAGGCAGCGTTGAGGGGCGGATCGGGATTCCCCATGACGTCCCGACGTCCATGACATCGGTGACGTCATCCCGCCCCGTCGCCATGGCGACCGGGGAAGCCCTGCAGGAAATCCCATTCTCAACAGGATTTCCTGCATACTCTGATCGTCGAAGGCGATCGGAGTGGGTGGGGGGATGCCGCCGCTCAGCGGCTATCATATAGCGAGCCCTCGGCTCGCTACATGATTTAAAAAAAAAAAAAAAAAAACTCCTGCGCTGCCTCCTTGCCGGAGGAATTGAACCGGCAAGGAGGTTAAATTACTTTTATTCAACCAGCAAGTCATTTTTTGACGGGAAATTACGTAGGTGTTTCCCAAAAGATAATGAAACGATGTACAAGAGGAATTATTGCGGAAAAAAAAATTTCTCAGCTTTACATTTGAGCAAAAAAGTGTCCAGTCCAAAATTATTCATACCCTTCTTAATACTAAATAGAAAAGCCTATTACAGCAATCAAATGCTTCCCATAATCTCAGACCAGCATTTTGCATGTCTCCACAGGTATTTTTGCCCATTCATCCTTAGCCATAATCTCCAAATCTTTCAGGTTGGAGGGTCTTCTTGCCCTCACCCTGATCTTTAGGTGCCTCCACAGATTCTTAATTGGATTCAAGTCAGAACTCTGGCTGGGCCACACCAAAATGTTAATGTTGTTGTCTGCTAACCATTTCTTCACCACTTTTGCTGTGTGTTTTGGGTCATTGTAATGCTGAAATGTCCACTAGTGCCCAAGGCCAAGTTTCTCTGCAGACTGCCTGATGTTGTCATTGAAAATCCTAATGTATTGCTTTTTTCATGGTGCAGTTTACTGTGATTAGGTTCCCTGGTCCATTGGCTGAAAAACACCCCCAAAGCATTAGGTTCCCACCACCATGTTTGACAGTAGGAATGGTGTTCTTTGGGTTGAAGACTTCTCCTTTTTTACACCTAATGAAGAAAACATCATTGTGACCAAGCAATTCACTTTTTGCTTCATCTGACCACAACACATAAGACCAGAAGTCTTCTTCTTTGTCCAGATGAGCATTTGCAAAGGCTAAGTGAGCTTGTGTGTGCCTTATCTGGAGAAGTGGCATCCTCCTTGTTCTGCATCCGTGGAACCCAGCAGTGTGCAGTGTCTATTGGATTGTCTGCCTTGAGACATTGCCACCAGCAGAGCCCAGATTCACCAGGATGACCTTGGTGGTGATCCTTGAATTCTTTTCCAGCTCTCTCACAATCCTCCTGGCCAGCACAAGTGTCCCTTTTGGCTTCCGACCACATCCTCTGAGATTTCCCACAGTGTGGAACATCTTGTATTTGTTAATAACAATTTGCACTGTGGCCACTGGAACTTGAAAACATTTAGAAATGGCCTTGTAGCCCTTTCCTGACTTGTGAGCAGCCACAATGCACAGCCGCAGGTCCTCACTGAGCTCCCTATTCTTAACCATGGCAGTCCACAAACCAACTGCAGAGAGCTGCTTTTTTCACCTGTTGAGTTGATTAAAACAGCTGTTCCCAATTAATCAGGGTAATTAGAATGCTTTAGAACAGCTTGGACTATTTGGAATGGTATAGAACTTTAGATTTTCCCACAGACTGTAACAATTTGGGAAGGGTATGAATAATTTTTGGACTAGACACTTTTTGCCCAAATGTAAATGAAAGCTGAGAATTTTTATTTCCCACAATAATGCCTCTTGTACATCGTCTTATTATATTTTGGGAGACACCTATGTCATTTCCCATCAAAAAATGTATTCCTATTTCCTAGTTGAATAAAAGTAACTTTAAGTCAAAATTTGCCAGGGGTATGAATAATTATGGGCAGCACTGTATGTTCAGCAGAGCGTATGTGATGCAGAGTGCTGTGAAGTGTACATATAGCTACCTCTCCTCATGGAGCCAACTTACCGTCTTCCCTTGCTGCTCTGTACTTGCTGCAGATCCAGGCTTCTCGTCACCCTTGCAGCTTTGTACCCGTGGCTGACATCTAGTGGCCGAGTACAGAACAGCAAGGGGAACAGAAGTAGCTCCCAGGGACAAGAAGAAACTGAAACCTGGAAATCTAGCAAGTAGAGCTGTACAGGAAACGCTGCCAGGAATGAGGAGAGCTAACTAACTCCACACACCCCCACACATGACTCACATACAGCTATGCCACTCGAATTCGTGATTAAAATATGGCATAATTGCCTCAGGTGGGCAGCTGGGAGAGAGGGGGTTACTTACCCATAAGTCTGGTGTCTTCTATGCATTCCAAACGTCATGCACGCATCCTAAAGAACGCGTTGCAAGACTCACTACCGCGCACTTCCTCCTTCAAGCCCATCGCTACTCACGTATACACCAACTCAAACCCCCCCCCCCCCCCCCAAGTTTCGGGACACTTTTTTTGTCCCAAGAATCTGACTTATATGCGAGCATTTGCGGTAATTGTTCTCAGAAAGGTTTTTCTTTTTACTGCTATCCCCAAAAAATTATGCGGAAAACACAAATGCAATCTAAGAGTACTGGGAAATGCCCTTAAAATGACAAGGTCAAGTGCATTTCCTGCCAAAGCTACTTCTTAAAGTGGATCCGAGATGAAAAACTAACTAACAAGTAACTTGTCTATATATCTATAGTTTACACAGCATATCTATCTGCAAACAGCTTCAACAGTTTATGATTATTTATTCCTGTGATACAATGAAGGCAGCCATGTTCTGTTTGTCACATTGTCACAGGCTGAGGGCTGGAGATGCTATCAGCTTGTCTGTGTGTAAATTCAGTCCCCTCTCCTCCTCCCTCCTTCCTTCTGCCTCTGAAATAAATGGCAGGTAACCTCCTCCTCCTCCTGCCCAGACTGAGCTCCTATAAGCCCTTGCTACATGGATCTGAGAGTGCCAAGGCACTGTGAAAAGCTGTGGGCGAGGCTTGTTTAGTTTATAGGGAATTAGAGTATTAAAACAAAACAAAAAAGTATTTGGCTTGAGGAATGCCCTATAAACTATATGAAAGGAACACAATTATGCAATGAGTAAAAGGTTATCTCGGATCCACTTTAATCGATAAAACAAAGTCACATCTTCAGTTCAATACATTTTAAAGATCAATCAATTTCCTGCAAACAAAGTCATTTCTTGAATTATCTCACCTTACAGATGTCAGGAGTTTTATGGCCACAAATTGACAAAGATCCAGCAATGATATACTGTTAAAAAATACATATATTTGTTAGCTGTAACAGTAATTTCAAAATTTTCAAATCGGTCTAAGTTACTATCGTGTTTTTGAGCAAAAGGTCATTGAAGAATATGTTATATTTCAACTCTTTCTTGGAATATGCAACCATCAGCTTGAATATATCAAACCATTGATAGGGCTCAGAAAACGTACGCGATCGCTGTAAATTTTACGTGATTTTTTCCAGCAATTTTAATGAAAGTGAATGGGAGCGATTTTTAAAAAGTGAATCAATCACAAGTGTTCAAAAAAAGTGCCTGTAGTGTGTCTGAGCCCCTGAAAGATTAATAAATCAGCAGTTAAACTGCCCCCAATGCTGTGCCCCCTAAAGTAAATGTCCCTCCGGTGCACCGTGTAAAGGATTCATTACCTGTCCTTGGCCTGTGCTTGTCCTGTGCTTGTCCCCCGCTGCCTCCAGGATATCTCCTCTCCATACACGCAGTCCCCACATGGTTTTCTAGTAGGGGCGCATGTGTATGACATCACATGCGTGCCTTTACTAGGAAACCAAGTGGGGCATGTGTGTATGGAGAGGGGAATGCGCCTGGAAGCCAGCAGAGGGACAAGCGCAGGCTGCAGACAGGTAATGTATCCTTTTCAGGGGGGGGGGCTGAACATTTACATTAGGGGGGACAGCATCGGGGGTTTCGTCACACTCGTTGATCATCAGGAAATTGCACGTTACCGACAAGCGCCCGATCGAGCAGCATTCGCGATCGAGAATGTGACCAATTTTTGGCACAAAATTTGTCACATTGGCGGTCGGGCATGCACTTGGCGGCACTGATTTTCATCCAGTTCGATTATAATTATCAAATTGTATGGTCAATCCGCTGTCAAGTCGTCTGATGTATAGCCAAGTACTGTCTGTTATATTTTCTTTATACCTCCAAATAAAAATTATAAAAAAAAAAAAAATGAAAAAGAAATGGGTTGCTAGCATATATTATTGACCCACCGCTGATGTAACTGACTGATGCCAGAAATGTGACATTACCAACTGCTTCTGTTAACCCTTACTGCTGCTGACGTTTACAAACATCGTAACACGGTCAGCTGCAGATGCCTTGGTTTAATGCTCCAGCTAGTTATCCTCAGATTGATGTGTGGCATTTATGAGGCCAATTAGGACATCTTCGGCGATTTTCACCGAATAGTGCTTGCCGGCAAACTATTTGGGCCATCTGTACTGACATCCACAACCTAAAGTCCTGCTGCCTTGGCCTAATGTTAGTTAGTACTTATATTTACATTTATGGGTGGCACTGATGTTATCTGAGGTCATGCTGTGACCTAGCAATTGGACTTCCATCCTTGCTGCTTCTATGAGGCCAGACTTTTGCTGCTGTGCTGATGTCCACAGCTCCTGGTTCTGCTCCTTTGAGTAATATTTCTGCTACTTCAACCAATGATGTCATCACCCCTTAGTTATGTGCCACTCATCATCCCCCACTTGGGCATAACTAGAAATCACAAGCAACCCTGCAAAATGTTTGAAAGAATGTCATTAATGTGCAGTAATTAATTCTGAAATGGTAATGCAATTTCCATACTTACAAACAATGGTCCCCAAAAATAGATACCACTGATGAAGGAGACGGAGGGGTAGACAAGAAAAGACAATGCAATGGCAAAGCCAATTTGCAGGATGGACATCACAATCAGCACAATCTGAAGACGTAAGGAAATTAAATGTTAGGTTCCAGTTTCAAGATTAATGAAGCACCTTTTACATCAAACATAAATTTGCTTCTTAGGATGTCTGAAGCCTCCCAGACTTCCTATATAGAGGGAAGTCCTCACTCATCCCATCATCCCTGCACCCACCTCCATGGAAGCTACATATCCTTTTAGCTCTTCGGCACTGCTCCTGCAACCTTCAGGATTGCATATGTGCATAGCTTGTGCTTAGCTGAGCTTCAGGAGTGGATGAATGATAACTGGCTAAATCCTGACAAAACTGAGGTTCTTGTTATCAAAGGTCAGCACTCGACAGCAAAGCAGCTCCAGTCTCAGCCAGCATCACTAAGGATAGGGAGCTCACACATTATAAACTCAGACTTTGTGCGCAGCCTGGATGTACTGATTGATGGGGAATTAAGCTTCATGTATCAAATCTCAGCTGTTGTGAAACATTTCTTCTTTCACCTAATACACGGTGTGTTTCTTTCTTATCAATTGAGCTGCTGATGGGCTCGATTGATAATATCCAACAGGTCCGATCACAAATGGATCGATCCCCGCGGGTGGACAATGGCGGGAAATCGAGTGGAAGATAAGCAGCGCCGGCGGGGACGAGCGGCAATCGATTCGGGCGCAGGAGCGGACGCGCGGGGACGCGGCGGGAGTCGATCCGGCGGCTAATCGAGCCACCGGATCGCACCGTGTATGCCCAGCATAAGGAATATTGCAATAATTAAGCACCTCATACCTCCAGCAGATCTTCCAATCCTAGTTCATGCCATCACTTCATCATTGTTGGACTACTGCAATGTTCTCTGTACAGGCCTTATACAAAGACCTTTCTTTCTTACACATCATTTTTCAGGTACTTTTTTTAACCCTTGATCATCATAAAATATTTCTGATGCCCTGGATCTTCTTTATTATAACTCCCAGTCTCCCCCGCTTATGTTTCACGCCTATGCACTGTAAAAAGTAACTTTTTATTATTTTTTATAATTTTCTTTCCCTACAGTAAACAGCCCTCCTCAGGCATATTTCCAGGACCCCTCCCCCCTTCTCCTTTTATCCTAAAGCGCCGCTGCACAGTGCACACATCGCCGTTCAATCATAATACATTAGGATTACATGCCCTCACACTTAATAAAAATGGCTCTCATCATCTACCTGTAATGCGCATGATGTCAGAACCAGGCGCAGCTCACGCCAAACAGCATCTCGGCCCCGCACTATGACAAGCGGCTTTCCCCATTGGCCAGCTGGCTGCCGGGTACCTATTTAAAGTGCACAGCAGTACCTTAATGGTACAGGGGCGCTCAACACGAACCTGGAAGGTGTTAGGTAAGATTTGGAAAGAATTTGTTCTTTTGCTCCTCCTTTTGTTGCCCACTAAGCACACTCTTCACCATTTATTTCCACCACGATCCGCTTTTGATCCCCATGTGCCATATGCCACTTTTTACATGACAAAAAATACTCTTCCCACCCCTGCCCTCACTACAACACACATAGTTTTTACTCTACTATTTTTACTAATTTTTACCAGTATTTACCCCAGCCATCCCTGTCCCCACTACCTTGCACATAGCTCCTTAGTGCATTAACCCTTACTTTACGCAAAAAGTTTCAAGCAGAAACACAACCCCCCCCCATCTTTTTCTTCTGTTCCTTACACCAATACTTACTCCCCCCCCCCCATATTCAACCCCCATAAATAGCCCTTATGACCCATGTGCTCTTTATTTTATTTTATTTCAATTTGCTTTCACAATACCCTGTCAACGATTTTCTGTATATTGAATTGTCACAGCATCTAAGTCCATTGTCTCTTTTTAACAGCTGTATACTCCTTTCTACTGTCTGATGAAGCAGGGTCAAACCTGCAAAACGCATTGCAAATTTATGTGGATTGTATAAATACATTTTCTTTGTTCTAACGTCACTACGTTTATGGCATGTCCTTTGGAGTAGGTAAGTCCAGCACTACCTCTCCTAGTTTTAAGACTTTCAGCTGTTTTTATTCTGCTGGTGCCTCTGTTCTTTATCTTGTTTAAGTCCAGCCCTAGTGGAGGGATGTTTTACCCCACCCTCTTCTTCCAGTCTACAGAAAGTGACTTCTTAATCCTGTGTGGGAACAGGTCTAATCTTCCCACCTGCCTTTACAGTGGTTGCCTCAGTGGTAACCCACGTTTGTGAGTATAATGATACTTGCTTAACTAATTACCTCCTTACCAATACATACTACACTATATTGCGCTCTCAGTGCCCTCGTTTTGTCTGTCACAAAACAATGTTCAGGTTGGTTGCATCGCCTGGTTCATATGTATAGCCAACTGTAGTCTTTCTCTGAAGACAAATATAACATTATTAACTACACTCACCCCTAGAGCATATGGTTTCCCTTTCAGAAATATCTGGTGTGCGGCTGCCAGCTGTGGATTCTGAGGCACAATGGGAGTAGTGACATATGCTGGAGGAGCAGGCTGGATGTTCCACTGACCACCATTCGGGAGGATTATACTGGATGCAGGAGGTTGCACATTCCACATCGGAGATCCTGGATATCCATTTGGGCCGGTAGCCATTGGATTGGCATTCCATTGAACAGTCATGGGAAAATTTGGCTGTTGAGGGTGAACCACTGGAGTTTGAACAAAGCCATAGTTGGGTATACCAGCTGGTTTATCAGGGGCCGACATACTGAAGAGCTACTGCATCAAAAAGAGAAATGGAAATAGCTAAGAAATAAAAAATAAAACAATACTATTACACTGCACTACAGGTTATTAGAACATAATTACCCTAATAATTGGGCTGTGAGAGCTTTGTTTCAGCTTGTTAGATCAAAGCTTTATGAAGTGTGAGATGCTATTCCCAAAAGATACCCCAGCGCAAATATAAATTTAAAAGGGGGGGCGAGTAAGCACGTGTAGTGGGTTCTCCTCAATCCTCCTGTCCTCTGCTCCCCCCCTATTCTCCTCCATCCCCATCCGTTACTCTGCACCCCACAAACTTACCTCCTGGTCAGGAGAGTCAGTGCAGACTGTGCAGGCGCTGCCCGGTAATGTGGGTCCTTAATGATATCGAGCTGGAGCGCTCTGCGCATACGCACTACTACAGGCATGTGCAGAGCTCTCCCAGCTGCAGGTGCACAATCAGTGAGGCGCTTCATTGGGCAGCATCTGCGCAGTCCGCACAGACCCTCCCGACCAGGGAGTACATTCGGGGTTGGTGCAGAGTAACAGAGAGGCGGATGGAGGAGAACGGGTGGAGCGGTGGGCATTAGGAAAGTCCACTACACATGCCTGCTCCCCCCAATTTTGTTTTTATGTTTGCCCTAAGGTAATATTTAAAGGAGATTTTTTTTTTGTCAATGGTCTTAATTATGGAACTACTGCACATAAATAATGTAATTCGCCTGAAAGGTAGGTGTAAAGAGCAATTACTTAAGGCTTGTACACACTTCCAATTTTGACTGGTAAATGATTGGTCAACCGATCTTGAATACTATGAACATTGTGTAGGTAAGTTCTCATGCTACATGGAAGTCATAATATTGGCCAATAAAATTGGATTTCATTGGCCAATGACTAGTGATGGGCGAACACCTGGATGTTCGGGTTCGGGAAAGTTCGCCGAACATGGCCGAGATGTTCGGCATGTTCGGGCCGAACCCCGAACTTTCCGAACATCCAGCTTTTGGGGGCCATATGGGGTCGCAGGCATAAGGGGGGAGCATGCCCCGATCGCGGGGGGGGTCGGAAATTCCCCCCACCCCCTCCGCTAGCGCTCCCCCCTCTGCCCGCTTCCCCATTCAAAAGTTTAAGCAAAGTACCTGTAGTGGATGGCCTGGCAGTGGGCGGCACTGTGGAGTGAGGAGGAGGAGTCCGGAGAGTGACGAGTTGAGGGAGGCCGGGCAGCGGGCGGTTCAGCGGAAGTACCCTTGTGGTACTTCCACCCTTTCTCTGACCTCACGCCCGCTGCCCGGCCTCCCTCAACTTGTCACTCTCCGGACTCCTCCTCCTCACTCCACAGTGCCGCCCACTGCCAGGCCATCCACTACAGGTACTTTGCTTAAACTTTTGAATGGGGAAGCGGGCAGAGGGGGGAGCGCTAGCGGAGGGGGTGGGGGGAATTTCCGACCCCCTCCCGCGATCGGGGCATGCTCCCCCCTTATGCCTGCGACCCCATAGGGGGGCAGTATTCGGCCGAACAGGGCCCTGTTCGGCCGAACAGGGGCCCTGTTCGGCCCTGTTCGGCGGCCATTAGAAGTTCGGGGCGAACCCGAACTTAAAAGGCCGAACACCATCAGGTGTTCGGCCGAACGCGAACATCACCCGAACAGGGTGATGTTCTGCAGAACCCCGAACAGTGGCGAACACTGTTCGCCCAACACTACCAATGACCATCCAATTTTACCACTTCCATGCTGTATGAAATACATATTTTGAATACTATAAATAGATTGTGCATGTAAGCTCTCATACTACATGGAACTGATAAGAGTGGTCATTGCGGTGTTTAATAGGCTGTAGAATAAGAATAACAATAATTAAAAAATGCATTATATTGCACTTTTCAGGCATTATAGTTGTTTTAGTAGTAGTTTTTTTTTAACTTGCGACTGTAAATAAAACCCACACATTTTATTTGCCCATTTATCCCAGTTATTATAATGTTTAAATTGTGTCTCTAGTACAATGTATGGTGACACTTTATTTAAAAATAAAGGTGTATCTTGTGACTTTGTATTTCTTATTGTACTGTATCAATAATTGTTGTATTGTATCAATAATTACAAGCCCTTATTTAAAAAAAATAGCTATAATATACCCTTATGTTATGACATACCTGTACAAAAAGTTAAGACCCTAATGTAACAATTTGTGTATTCCCTTTCAAATTCTGAAAATATTTTGTTTTACAATTATAAGTTATTTATTTTGGTAACTATGAGGGCAGGCTAGGGAACAAAAGGGTTGAGGGGTTTTTATTCTTTTCTTTTTGCAATGCTGTAATATTAAATGTGGCCATTAGATGTCACCTGCTAAAGCATTTTAAGCAAAACAACACAAAGTAAAGGATTTTTTTTTTACTTGTTCTCATTGAATGATCGTGGTGTTCGTGACAGCACTGATCATTCATGATTCGCGCTGCGGTCTTGAGAAAGCCCGCTGGGCGAAACGATCGTCGACCATCCTCCTCCCCTCCATACTGCTGCCTGTGTCCGATAAGTATTGTGTACCTTTTTATCACTGTTGATTGCTGCAAGCATTTTTAACTACCAACTGGCCGCATCATGCCAGTGGGCTTGAATGCGGTGACTCCCCCAGGACCGCCCAACGCCGACTGGCGTCAAGTCCTGGCTATGTAGCAGCATCGCACTGCATATAATGGAAACGGGCCCTTAGTTAGCTTTCAAATAACACTGTATACCTGATTTCCTAGTGGGTGCTATTTGAGAAAGAGAACAACAGGAGCACAAGAGACAGACTTAACCACTTAACGACCAGCTAACGCCAAGTGGATTTCCATGGAAACGGTCGCTCAGTTCACGGCAGGGGGCTCCGTGAACAGCCTGCGAGCCTCTGATCGTGGCTCGCAGGCTAAATGTAAACACCCGGGGAAGAAATCCCCAGTGTTTACATCATACGGCACTGCTGTCACAGCAGCGCCGTAAAGGAGATCGTCGATCCCCGGCCTCTGATTGGCCGGGGATCGCTGCCGTCTGATAGGCTGAAGCCTATCTGAGGCGGTACAGGACGGATCGCCATCCTGTACCGCCCATAATGAGGAGCAGAGGGAGGGAAGGAGAGGGAGGGCGGAATAGCACTGCGGAGGGGGGCTTTGAGGAGCCTCCCCCCGCAAGGCACAAGGCAGCGGCGGCGATCAGACCCCCCCAGCAGGACATCCCCCTAGTGGGAAAAAAGGGGGGAAGTCTGATCGCCCTGCCTAAAACCTGATCTGTGCTGCGGGCTGAAGAGCCCACGCAGCACAGATCAATCAAAAAGGGGCCGATCCTTAATTAATGTGGCCACACACCATACAATTTTTTTAATTTCTGTTCAATTCAAAATTACCAATCAATTTTTCTGACTGATTGTAACATTTCAGAAATCTGATAAATGCACCAAACGCATGTGTTCACATGTTTTTCAATTATGATAAAAAAAATGATTGGAAACTGTGAGAAAATTGCATGGGTGTAAATATTAATAAATTGACAATCTACCACACACCATTCAATTTTCATAAAATTTGATCAGAAAAATCCACTATTCCCAATTGACTTTTATTGAATAAAGATGGGAAATCCAATCATATTTCTTGCTCAAATAAAAAAAAAAAGTTTTAGATTTTTTGGGAAATCCGATCTTTTCAAATTTTTTTTCAAATTGCCGTATAATCAGATCATTTTATTGTATTTATCGAATTGACGTATAATCATTTTATTTAATTGTGTGTGATCAACTTAACTGAGATGTACCAGTAGATGCACCATGTTAACATGATTTTGAAAATACTGTACGTGGAACCAAGAGCCCTCATGCAATAAACTCCGATAATATTGCCATGTGCAGGTAACAGTAATGTGCTGTTGCTATGGTAATGTGTGTTACATGGTGTGTTACCATAGCAATATGTGTGTTAGCCCGGTAACGCACTTGGCGCTAAGGGTTGATGGTCGGTCCTCACCCTGCTCTAGTAACAGTAAAATTACCATGCGCTCCCTGTACAAAACAACTTTACTGGAGTTAACTACATCAGGCCCTATGTGTTTTATTTTTATATTAGAGACAGAAATGTGTCTCCTTTTGCCTACTTTGATTATGCTATGGTATAATCACACAGTTTTCATCTTTCATTAGCTGACCAGTCCTACTTTACAGGACTCCGCAAGCCAGATGCTGTGTGATTTAAGGGCTTGTTGTTGTTTTCTTGTTTGGTTTTTTTGTATAATTGTGTGTTCTACCTTAAAAAACTAAAAATCCACAAATGTAAAACTACAGTTTTTGTAAAATAAGAGCAATGTTACACAAAAGTCCTGTGTTTTATGAGATCTCTATCACAGGCGTGTGTAACTAACCACTTCACTCCACAGGCTTTTTACCCTTTAGACCAAAAACAATTTTCACCTGTCAGTGCTCCTCTCATTCGTTTGGCCATAACTTTCTCACTGCTTATCACACGTAAATAATATTTATCTTGTTTTTCGCTCCACAACCACAAATTGTCCTTTTTGGGGGTGAAATTTGTTTATAGTAATTACTTTATTTTTGTATGCATTTTAAAAGGAAAAAATGAAAAAAAGAAACTGTTCCTCAAATCCCATCCCTTGTAGCTTTAAAATAAACAATGCTATTGTAGATAAAACCCGCACATTGTAATTTCCCCTTTGTCTCAGCTATCACATTTAAACTATGATCCTAGTACAATGCACGGTGACAATATATTATTTGGAAATAAAGGTGTATATGTTCTGCTATGTCCACACCCTATCAATAATTACAAACTCTTGTTTGATAAAACAACAGTAAAATACCCTCATGACATACATATTAAAAAGCTGAGTCCCTAAGGTAACTATTTATGTATTTTTAAGTGTTTATTATGGTAACTAATGGGGGTGGGGGTTCATTTATTTTTATTTACTATTATTATTGCTTTATAAAGTGCCAACATATTCCCTGGTGCTGTACAACATAAGAAACAAACGTGGAGTACAAAATAGTACAGACAGTGGAATACATCAACCTACTATCCCGTGTGGTATGATAGAGTACAGGTAATATACAACAAATAGTAATAGCGTAGTCAGGATCAGGCTAAGGTCGTTCTCCAGTCAGAGATATCAAGGTACAGAGTAGCTAGGCTAAAATGTAGTCAAATATCGAGCAGAGTCATACACAGGTCAGATGTCAGTCGTATTGTAAGGATTCGGCAATAACGTAGTCAGGGACAGGCCGAGTCCGTAACGAATATCAGATGGCAGTGGTACAGGAGGACTAGACAGGAGCGAGGTCAAGAGGCAGGCAAAAGTAGGTACACAGATAATATACAATAAGATGTTACAATAATAATATTACAAGAATATATACGAAAATAATAAAGACTGACTAACTTGAGTACATATATATTTTGCGTCTACACAATATATCAATGTAGCTCAGAGTAGCTAGCTAGACTTAGAACCAGCGAACTGATTAGTATCAAGGTCAGCAAGCATTGAATGCTCTGGCCTTATATACACAATTACTCAAACAGTAGCCACTCCCATTTGGTGATGTCACCTAGTGACATCACCTGCAGTCATCCCTAACCCACCTCCTGAGCCTATATGGCTCACTCGAGGTGGGGAAGCCAGGGATGCCACCAGAGGATTCCATCGTGGCAGTCCCGCCACTTGCCCGAACCACGCCAGAGATGTCGTGGGACCTGCCGCTGGAAGGTAAGTTCATCACACATACGAAACAAAGAGTGGGTACAAGATACGTAACTGGTAAAAATACAAAATTGGTAATTACAGTGACAAAATTAATATGAATAGATGTGTAACAAATTACAAGACACAAATCTTACAATCTACAGGAATTTAAAGCAATGTAAACTGCAGTGTAATATGTGTATTTGTAATGTCTTTTTTCTGCTAAAAGTCCCCCCACATTAGTAGGCAGTGTTTGATACAGGAATTATCATAGGCTTTTCGCTGAAGAGGTTATCCTTCCCTTAAAAGCACCTTGATTGGCTCAGGGAACACATGCTCCCATTCACCAGCCACATCTCTTCAAGTCTCGGTGGGTATACATGGCGGGAGGGGGCGAGTGCATGACGGCGGCAGCCCCGAGCGATTAATTCGAGCTTCCTTTGCAGCTAAGAGGGGCAAATAGGATGGTTTAATTCATCCAGTTTGCAAGAACTAGTGAAATTCCAAAATTGTGACTGTCAATGCCTAAGATGAAGTCTTGTCTGTTTTTTTAAATGGACATAGCAACAGTCTGTTCAGCCAGTATAGGTACCATGCCAGACCATGCCAGTAAAACTGACTTACCCACTTCACTCCCAAGGGATTCTACCCTAACGGACCAGAGCAATTTTCACCAGTCAGCGCTCCTCACTTTCATTCACCAATAACCTTATCACTATTTATCACACCAAAATGTTCTATACCTTGTTTTTTGCCCTAAATTAGGCTTTTTGAGGTAAAATTTGTTTTCAGTAATTACTTTTTTTCTATTCAATTTAAAGGGAAAACTTGGGGGGAAATGAGAAATAATACTTAATTTCTCCAATTCCATCCTCTATCATTTTAAAATAAACAATGCTACTGTAAATAAAACTCACACATTGTATTTGCCCATTTGTCTTGGTTATTACAACATTTACATTTTGTCCCTAGTACAATGTATGGTGACAATATATTATTTTGAAATAAAGGTGTATTTGTTCTGCTTTGAGTTTTTTTGTACTGGATCAATAATTAAAGCCCTTAATCATGAGCAAAAAGAAATGGTCCGCACTTGTCAATGAAGGTTTCCTTTATTGTTGGACATATCCAAAACATCTGAGGCAAGATAATAATTAAAGCCCTTAATTGCAAAAAAAAAAAAAAAGAAGTAATATACCTTCATGCCGTACATAGTAAAAAAGTGGAATCCCTAATGTAACTATTTAAGTATATTTTTTCTAAATGCGATCCTGTTTTATTTTGGTAACTATTTTTATGTAATGTAAAAAGTGTAAAATGTTGTGTAAAATGTATTTTTACATATTATTTTTTTTTACCACTAGATGTCCCCACACATCCTCATTGAAACCATGATCTTTCCCTTACAGTCATTTTGATTGGTCCAGGGAACACTTGTTCCCTTTCACCAAATGCGGCTCTCCAAGTTCCGACAGGTTCGTGCGGCGGGCTCGTGCTAGGCAGCGGCGGTGTAGGATGTTTTAAAATGTCTGTTGGTCTGTTAAGAGGGACCAACAGGACATTTTAAAATGACATGAATGGAAAATACTATGTTTGCGACATCTCTATTGGCTATGTGAAGCACAATATGCTACTATTTTAATTTGTGTCTTGTAATGCTTGTAGAGATATTAATTCATTCTGGCCACAACTGTACCCACCTAAAAGCAAAAATATGATGCAGCCAGTTGCTGTTTCAAATACTAGGATCAGTTGCACAGGATAGATGTCTAAAAAATATTAAGGTACCCACAGATTTAAGTTATGTTTCTGCAGATGGTACTCATATAATCTTATCAGTGATAAAAAATACTCTAATAACAAGAGCATTTAGCCTGCAAGAGATATTTTTGATTTATTTGGCGCAATACAATTTACTTTTCTCCAAAGTTTTCTCCCAGGTGATATTTTCACATCTTATTAATAAACTGCCTTCTAAACCACCAGGCAAGCAATACAATATTTAATATAATTTAGACAGTACTTTATCATAAATTTTTAGTACTTTTTCAGTTGCAGTTAAAGGGACCCTGAGCAGTAACCTAAACTAAAAGATTTCACTTATCTGGGGCTTCCTCCAGCCCGCCGTAGGCTGCAAGGTCCCCCGGCATCCTCCTGGCTCCTCTCCGTGTCCCGTTAGCGGCTCCCGTTACCAGCGACACCTGGGCTGGGTGTCGGCCGACTCTTCCTGGATCCTTATGCTCGTCGTCATCACCCTGGCCACAACGCATCATCACAGCGGCCAGCGTGACAGGTCTCTGTACGTGCGGTTTAGAGTTAGAAAACCGCGGTTTAGAGTCAGAAAATCGCACATGTCACGCTGTCCTGTCACGCTGGCCGGCGTGATGATGCGTAGTGGCCAGTGTGATGACGAAGAGCGTCAGGATCCAGGAAGAGTCGGCCCGAAACTTGGCTCGGGTGTCGCCAGTAACAGGAACCACCGGCGGGACACAGAGAGGATCCAGGAAGACGCCGGGGGACCTCATGGCCTACGGTGGGCTGAAGGAAGCCCCAGGTAAGTGAAATCTTTTAATTTAGGTTACTGCTCAGTGTCCCTTTAAACAGAAGAAGATAAAAAATTATCTCCTGTGAGAAAACTTAGGAGAAAAAGTGAATTAAAGTTAGCTCATTGAATCTCAATGACCAATTGCAAAAAATAATGTTTTCAGGATTCTCATCTTTGATTGTATTTTTATAAAATTGTACAGAATTTTATAAAATTATTAATTCATAACAGACTGCCTGAGACATCTACTCAAAATAATTATTTGAATGATCAAATTAAAATCTATGTATGGCTAATTTTAAATTTAAAATCAGCCATGTATCTCAGGCTATATTGTGACTAAACACAGGAAACCTACAAGCACATTTGTTTTGTATCAATCCTGTCTGTTATGACTGTATCTAATTGATTGGTTGTTGATTGATTACACACAAGCAGTGATGGTGCGAACTGGACATAGGCGAACATTTCGCTGCGAACATTCACAAAGTTCACGTTCGGCCCCATGTTAAAGAATGGGGCGAACGCTAGCTTCATGTACCATTCGCTGTTGGTCGCCTATGAACAGTTTGCGCCATCACTACATACAAGACTTTGTAGGTGATATTTAACAGATAAGTGATCATAAAAACAGTTTAGGTACCACAGTTTTCTTTTATTTTACATGAAGTATCAGGAAAGACAGAGAGATCATCAGAAAACCTAAATGGCTAGGATTAATCATATTGTACTGTACCTTCCTATGTCTGATTGTTGTCACTCTGAGGACTCTTGTTACTCTGATGCTCTCTAATCTTGTCTTTCAATATTTATTGGTACCTCACATGACCATTGCTAGCTGCATCAGGCAAGTTTATTGCTAATAGCACACACGCACACACACTCAGTAAAAAAAAAAGTATGGAAAGCAGCAACCTTTGGAAGGCAATTCACTTGCTAAAAATAAATAGAGAGGAGATAAGACTGCACATGATCAGAACCACAGGGCAATCAGTGTCCCCTGAGGATGCCAATGGTAGTTCAATATAAATAAGATTCAGAAAAAAAAAAACAGTTAGTGAAGAGGGATTTTGTTACATATAAACATTTCCATCTTTAAATATGGGTTTAAGCAAATTATTTAGCTGAAGCCGTTATCTAATGCTACTTTTCTGCAACCAAATTTATAAATTGTCAATCACACCAGTTACACTTGAAAAGATAATGACTATATTGGGGCTCTCTGTTCTCTACTTTACAAATGCAAAATAGTACAGGAAAATGCTTTGTATTCCTATTCTTTGACTTCAGGTGACACTGCACCACTGGGTATTGGTGAAAGGAAAAAGCTTAAATAGGAATGGTACCAAAAGATAGAAGTAGGGGGAAAAAAAAACAATCAAACACTGAGATTTTATGGTCGCAAATAGATTCGTAAAGGTTAATGCAAACGTTTGCAAACCGATCGTCCGCGGCGAGCCCCCTTTGACTTTAATGGTGGTTGAACTTCTGAAACCTTTATGGCATCTTTGCAAACACAATTTCTTTAAGAAAGTTGTAGAAAGGGTACTAAAACCCGGGCAGTGGCATGGCGGAGGTGGATTAAGGGTGAAATATTCTGAAAAATGTACTATATTGCGCAGAGGCTTTTTTTCATGCATAGATGCAAAAAACAAAAAAAAAATCACATAGAGTTACTAGGTCTTTTAAATAAGTGTCCTTAGTATGGCCACTGCAGTTATCTGCTTAAAGGGAACCTTAACCATAGAGAAAAAAAAAGTTTCACTTACCTGGGGCTTTCCCAAGCCTCCTGCAGCCGTCCAGTGCCCACGCAGCTCCTCCAGTGTCCTCCGGTCCCTCGCTGCGGCTTAGTTTCGTTTTCGGCCGACTGCCAGTCGTCCTCCTGCAACACATCCTATTCTTCCGCATTCCCCGACGTAAAGTGCCATAAAGGGTCATTTAAATGCAGTAAATGACAGTTACTGTAGCAAACCTAGCGGTAGTGTAAATTTACTAATATCAAAAGAAAAGGCCAAGTGCAAGTGCCATGTGCCAAGTGCAAACTGCCAAGTGCAAAGGGCCAAGTGCCAAGTGCAAAGTGCAAAGTGTCAAATTCAAAGTGCAACGTGCCAAGTGCAATTGCAAAGGGCCAAGTGCAAGGGCCAAGTGCAAAGGGCCAAGTGCAAGTGCAAAGGGCAAAGTGCAAAGGGCCAAGTGCAAAGGGTCAAGTGCCAAGTGCAAGTGCAAAGGGCCAAGTGCAAAGGGCCAAGTGCAAAGGGCCAAGTGCAAAGTGCCATGCAAAGTGCAAAGTGCCAAGTGCAAAGTGCCATGCAAAGTGCCAAGTGCAAAATGCAAAGTGCCAAATGCAAAGTGCAAAGTGCCAAGTGCAAAGTGCCATGCAAAGTGCAAAATGCAAAGTGCCAAGTGGCAAATGCAAAGACACTTTGCACTTTGCACTTGGCCCTTTGCACTTGCACTTGGCACTTTGCACTTTGCATTTTACACTTGGGCCTTTGCACTTGGCACTTGCACTTGGCCCTTTGCACTTGCACTTGGCCCTTTGCACTTGGCACTTGCACGCAATTGCACTTGGCCCTTTGCACTTGGCACTTGACCCTTTGCACTTGGCCCTTTGCACTTGGCACTTGCACTTGACCCTTTGCACTTGCACGCAATTGCACTTGGCCCTTTGCACTTGGCACTTGCACTTGGCCCTTTGCACTTGGCACTTTGCACTTTGCATTTGACACTTTTCATTTGACACTTTGCACTTGGCCCTTGGCCCTTTGCACTTGGCACTTGGCCCTTGGCCCTTTGCACTTGCACATGGCCCTTTACACTTGGCATTTGCATTTGTCCCTTGCACTTGGCCCTTTGCACTTGGCCCTTTGCACTTGGCACTTGCACTTGGCCCTTTGCACTTGGCACTTGCACTTGGCCCTTTGCACTTGGCCCTTTACACTTGCACTTGGCACTTTGAATTTGACACTTTGCACTTTGCACTTGCCACTTGTCACTTGGCCCTTTGCACTTGGCACTTGGCCCTTTGCACTTGGCAGTTTGCACATGGCACTTGGCCCATGGCACTTGCACTTGGCCCTTTCTTTTGATATTAGTAAATTTACACTACCGCTAGGTTTGCTACAGTAACTGTCATTTAAATATACATTTTTCCTTTGAAACTTTAAAATCGATTTTCTCAAAAACTATAAGGTGATTCTAGCTTGTAAGGGGGGCTTAGATATTAAACGTGAAAAAACGGACGTTAGGCGAAAATTAATGCTAAAAAAATTGTTTTCCTCTTGTACACACATATCTCCTTAATATACCCTGCAAATTTGGTGATTCTAGCTTGTAAGGGGGCTTAGATATTAAACATGAAAAAAACGGACGTTAGGCGAAAATTAATGCTAAAATATTCGGGCGAATTTTCGCCTTTCGAAACTAAAATAGTACTTATTTTTGCGAAAATTCGGCAAAAAGAATATTTGCATTTTCGCTCATCACTGCTGGCAACCTCACCTGCCACTTCCTGTCCCCTACATCTGGTCCCATCTGATTCTCTCCGCCCACATTTTTCTGATCTGGCCCCTGTCCTCACCCACCTGTTTAACCTCTCCTTCTCCACTGGCATCTTCCCCTCCGTATTCAAACAGGCCACTGTGCTTCCCCTGAAGAAACCTTCACTTGACCCTGCACTGCCATCCAACTACCGCCCAATCTCCCTCCTCCCTTTTGCCTCCAAATTCTTGAACGCCTGGCCCACCAACACCTGACGAACTTCTTCAATTCCTACTCCCTTCTCGATCCCCTGCAATCTGGTTTTCGTACAGCCCATTCTACAGAAACAGCTCTCACCAAAGTGGTCAATGACCTTGCCCTTGCCAAAGCCAAAGGTAAATACTCCATCCTGCTCCTCCTGGACCTCTCCTCGGCATTTGACACTGTCGACCACTCCCTCTTCCTCCACTCCCTGCAATCAATGGGCATTCAGGACCTAGCCTTAGCCTGGATCTTCTCCTACCTCTCCAACCGCTCCTTCACAACATTTTTCAATGGCTCCTCATCCACTCCTACACCCCTCTCAGTTGGTGTTCCTCAAGGTTCCGTCCTAGGACCACTACTGTTCTCACTCTATACTGCCTCCATTGGCAAAATCATCTCCTCCATGGGCTTCAACTACCACCTGTATGCCGATGACACCCAGATATACCGTACCTCCACACCCCAGATATCTCCTCCTCTACCATGGACAAAGTCTCCGCCAAAGTCTCCGCCAGCCTCACATCCATTTCCTGCAGGATTGCCGCCAGGTACCTGAAGCAAGACTGAGCTTCTAATATTCCCACTCCGCACTGCTGCATCCCACCCAGATCTGCACATCACTATCGAAAATACTACCATCCGCCTTACCTCCCAAGCCCGCTGTCTAGGTGTTACCCTGGACTCTGAACTTTCCTTTACCCCCCACATCCAAAGTATTGCTTGATCCTGCAACTTCCCCCTCTGCAACATCTCCAAGAACTGTTTCTACCTGTCCCCTGACGCCACTAAACCCCTAATCCACGCCCTTGTCATCTCCCGCCTAGACTACTGCAATTCTCTTTTGTCTGGCCTCCCCTCTAACCGTACTGCACCACTTCAATCGGTAATGAATGTGGCAGCCAGACTGATACATTCTTCTCATTGCAGCGCCTCTACGACTCCGCTCTGTAAAGCCCTACACTGGCTCCCCATCAGCTTTAGGATCAATTTCAAAATCCTGTGCTTGGCCTACAAATCAGTTCACAAGACCTGCCTGACCTACATCTCTGATCTGGTCCACAGGCACATACCAGCCCGCCCCCTCCGATCCTCCAATGACCTGCGCCTAGTCGCACCACACATATTTCAGTCCCATGCACGATTGCAGGACTTCACCAGGGCTGCCCGCAATTTCTAGAACTCGCTCCCACCAGCCATCAGACTTGCCCCCACCTTTAATACCTTCAAACAAGCTCTCAAGACTCACCTTTTCATGCTCGCATACCCCCATACACCAGCACCATAATACATTCTGTTAGACACCCTCTCAACAGATGCACCTATTGTCTCCACCCCCACCCTTTAGATTGTAAGCCTCTGGCAGGGCCCTCCTCCCTAGTGTTTCCAGCTTGATTATGCAATCTTACTGTCAATCACCCCTCTTGTGGACTTGAACAGTCTCTATTTTGACATATGACACTGTACTGTTATTAAATCCTTTGCGTGATCTTGTTTTGTTGAGTTTCCTGTATGTCCTACTTTGTATGTACCCATTTATCTATTGTAAGTTTTAGGTATGGAGTCGCACTCACTCGGCATCCATCACTCTCAGATGGTTAGGTGTGCAGATCAAATAGTCCCGGACACCATGGGACTTAAGGAATAGCAAGAACAAGGAATGATCCGCACCACCTTCAAAGAAAGCTTGTTCTGTTTATTTGGATAGAAACATACAAAATTTAAAAAGAACTATAAGGCAGGACAGTCCACTGTTTCGGGCTCCTGCCCATCATCATGCTGCCTAGTTATTAATAATAAGCATTGTTAGTTGCCTCCACTGAAGTAGAGGCCGGAAATATCAGGCATTGTATGTACAAACATTTAAATTTGTTTAATTTTAATTTTTATTTATTGTTTAAATTTTGAATATTTTAAAAGTTTTTCTCTTGTGAGTCGGGTGTCTGGTTGTCTCTGCTCCTATTGTTGTTTCTCTCCTGCTTAGACAGGTGGCATCCCGCTGGATTATGGGAGATTCCAGGAATCTCTTCTTTGTATTCAGTTATGTCTGTGACACGGTATTTTTAATGTAATTAATGACATTTAAAAAAGAATTACATTTCTGGCAGGCACCAGGCACACAATGTGGCACACCCCAATCTTAGTAGGTACAAATGACACGCTAAGTGCTGAAGGTGGGGTGCAGGATAGCTGTCCCAGTGGCCAAGGTGGGCATGAGGCCTAGTGTAACAGGCCAAGTTTTTAGATCTAATTGAATTAATGACATTAATTATTATTATTTAGTACTTATATATCACCGACATCTTCCGCAGCGCTGTAGAGTATACTGTCTTGTCACTTAACTGTCCCTCAGAGGGGCTCACAATCTAATCCCTATGAAATCCTCACAAGTTTGCCTCTGGCAGGAAAAAGTCTAGAATTAGCTCTAAATGCACATAGCATGAAAGGGCACTTTACAAACACATCTCAGTTAAAACTAGTGTGTAAAATAAATGCCATTGAATACCAGTTACTTACTATTCACCTGTGTCACTCCTTCCTGTATTTCCCTGCAAGCTCTGTCCATGCCATGTGCTACATAATTTCTGAAATTCATTAGGTTCTACAACCTGATACCTGTATAAAAAAGACAACTTGTGAGTGAGACTATGCCTTCTGCAAAGCACATTTTCAATAAAAAATTAATTAACATTAAAACTAAATAATCTAAGTCAGTGCTGTCTATAGATAAATTCCTACCATATGCCGTCACTAGTCACATGAAGTCCTGGTATATTGCAGCACTTGATCAATACGATAAGGTAGGATGGTAAATTATATACTAGTATGGACGTGGGAGAGTTTCAGAGTCCCTGAGTAAAGTTCAGGGAGTGGCAGCAGTCATATACCTGATGAACAGTATGCAAGCACACCGATTACGTTTTGCTAATGCAGCTAATCGAATTATGAAATATCTATCACCCACTGCATGCAATAAATTGAGTTCAGTCCCAACCTACACTTATAGTTGTAAGGTACAGAGCAAACCTCTCTTGAGTTCTGCTACGACTTTGAAGGAAATGGTCCTGGACTCCTGGATAGCGAATGTTGTTGCAAGTTAGAAAAACCACTATCATGCAGATTTGTTTGGAATCCATGATTGGTGTGTATTGGGAGAAGGGTTGGCCTTACATACCAATCCTCCAAGTCCATGCCTGAGTCTGGCAGAGAGAGGGTTAGGGCCCTTTTCCACAAGCAGCTGAACTGTGCACTCAGTGAGCATGGCACAATCCGCATCTGCTGATGACATTATGAACTGCATGAACTTCCTCCATTTCATCAGCAGATGTCCTTGCTCTCCTCAGGGATCTTGTAACTAGAGATGGGCCGAACGGTTAGCCGGCGAACGGTTTCAGGCAAACTTTGGGTGGTTCACCTTCGCAAGCGAAGGCGAACTTTGCCTGAAGTTCGATTCTCCATTAGGGTCAACTTTGACCCACTACATCACAGTCAGCAGGCACATTGTAGCCAATCAGGCTACACTCAGTCCTGGAGCCACTCCCCCCTGTATATAAGGCAGGCTCTGCCGGCAATTACACTCACTCATGTGCCTGCTATAGTGAGAGTAGGGCGAGGTGCTGCAGACTTTTTCTCCTAGGGAAAGATTAGTTAGGCTCTTGGCTTGTTAGCTTGCTCCTGGCTGATTCCTATTGCTATAATAGCACCCCACAACAGCTCTTTTGAGAGCTAATCCTGTTCTTGTGAATTTTTTTTTTTTCTGTGTGTCACTGACACTTGTGTTGCATTATAGACAGCCTTGATAATTCATACTGTGTTTGTGCCAGCCCAGGCCCAGCACAATCAGACAGTGAGTCAGTGACTAGTGACACTGACTACCTGTGTCAGTCACCTGCACATTGTGTAATACCCATTATTACTGCACTTGTGTTGCGGCGACAGCTTTTGTAATTCATACTGTGTGCAGTGTCACTGCCAGGCAGCCAGGCCCACCACATTCAGTGACTAACTGTATCAGCTGTACATTGTGTAATACCCATTATTACTGCACTTGTGTTGCGGCGACAGCTTTTGTAATTCATACTGTGTGCAGTGCCACTGCCAGCCAGGCCCAGCACATTCAGACAGCCAGTGACTACCTGTGTCAGTCAGCTGCACATTGTGTAATACCCATTACTGCACTTGTGTTGCAGCGACAGCTTTTGTAATTCATACTGTGCAGTGCCACTGCCAGCCCAGGCCCAGCACATTCAGTGACTACTGTACCTGTGTGTGTGATAGGCAGCTGCACATTGTAATACCCATTACTGCATATACCTACCTAGCTGTTGGGTTCAGTGAACCCACCTACCTACGTGAGCGCACGCAGTGTGATATACCACTCCGTGCATACCTGTTAACTGCTGCACCTGTGTGACTGCACATTGTATTAATCAAATCAGTGCATACCTTTCACTTCATCCCCCCCCCCGATATGGACAAAACGGACAAACCAGGTCACGGAAGAGGTAGCGGCAGACCCAGAGGAAGGCCACCTGGCAGGTGTGTGCGTGGTCGTGTTGATGTGATTTCGTGTGGCCCTGGCCCAAAGTACAGTGCTCAGAAGAAGGCACGTGCCATCACCTCCCAAAATTGTAAGGACATGGTTGACTATTTAACACAGAACACCTCATCTCCCGCAGCCACCAGCGCTACTACAAGCACCACATCCGCTGAATTTGACACTTTGCAGGATTTATTTGGTGTTGAAATCACTGATTCACACCCACTACTGCTACAACATTATGAAGGCGCTAAGCAAGTTACACCACCTCATATGTGTGAGTTAGGCGACAATATGGACGTAATGGAGGAGGATGATGATGATGAAGTACCTGCTGTTGGTGCAGTTTTGCAGGTGTCTGAGGAAAGCGAAGCTGGGCAGGATGATTATGATGACGATTATACGGATGCCACGTATGTTCCCAATAAAAGGGATGACCAGGGGGACAGTTCGGAGGGGAAGTCAGAGAGGAGTAGGAGGAGACGAGTTCCTGAAAGAAGCAGCGGTAGCTCGTCCTCAGAAACAACTGGTGGCAGGGTCCGGCGCCATGTATCGCTAGCTATGGACAGCCAGCCAACAATGCCCTTCAACGTCAGCTGCTGACTCTGAGGCCACAATAGTGCCATCACCCCAGGGTGGCTCAGCGGTGTGGAAATTTTTTGATGTGTCTGCCTTAGTAAAGCCATCTGTTCTCTCTGTCTCCAAAAATTGAGCCATGGAAAGGCCAACACTCACGTAGGGACAAGTGCCTTATCGAAGGCACTTGGAGAAAAGGCAAAAACAGCAATGGGAAGAACCCCTGAGCAAAACCACACAAAAGAAAAGCCACCCTCCTTCTCCTCTTCTTCCTTCAGGTGCAGCATCTTCAGCCACTTTCTCCCTTGCATCTTCACAGCCACCCTCCTCCACTCCGCCTCTGCCCTTGAGCGGTTCCTGCTCCTCTGCCCACAACAGCCAGGTGTCTGTGAAGGAAATGTTTGAGCAGAAGAAGCCAATTTCTGCCAGTCACCCCCTTGCCGGCCGTCTGACAGCTGGCGTGGTGGAAGTATTAGCTCGCCAGCTATTACCATACAAGCTGGCGGACTCTTTCCGTAAATTTGTGGCCATTGGGACACTGCAGTGGAAGATACCAGGCCGCACTTATTTTTCTAGAAACGCGAACAGCGTTGGGTCAAGGGTCCACCTGACCACGGATGCCTGGTCTGCCAAGCACGGTCAGGGCAGGTACAGCATGGGTCTCAGGCTCCCACTTCGGACCGGAATCGAAACCTTGATTCCCCGGCCATTACCCGTGGTGACAATGGCAGACTTGCCCTCCATAACAGATTCTCGTTGCAGGTACTGAACAGCAAGTAGAAAATGTAATTTAAAAAAGAAATAGATGTAAGCTAAGCTTTAACAATGGTAGAAAAAGAACCATCGAAAGTTGATAAGGCAGTCAGACATTACCTGATATCACTGAGGAAGAGCAATCTCGCCATGTTGCGCACCAAAGCCAGATGACCACACATACATACACATCTGAAGTACACAGCTGACATGAAAATGAAAATATACTACTGTATTATGCCAACATGATCATAACTAGCTGCTATATTCCTGACAAGCACCACTGCTCAAGACTACCTGTGTCTCCTGGTTTGTGGAGCCGAGCGTGCAAGGAACGTTTCAGCGATGCAGTGATCAGGGATTCTTCCTGTGTGGCATTCGCTGTGTTTCATATCTATGACCCCATCTAGTGGCGTCTTGAGACACAGCTGTATCCTCCTTGGGGCACATCTAGCTATGGGGAGGGGGGCTGACTTGTACTGGGGTCACATCTGGCTACTGTGGTGGGTGCTATACTGGAGAGGGGGCTTACACGCAAGTCAATCACTTTTTCCTGGTTTCCGAGGGGAAAGTGGGTACCTCGGCTTATACGCGGGTCAGCTTATATGTGAGTATATACAATATCTAGACTGTATATGGGGTACTAACTAAACTTAGAGATTGTCCAATTTGAAAAGAGAGGCCTTACATTGTTTCTTTATGCTCTCCAGACTATGACCACAGTGCTACATGTCCCTCACAATTCCTTGTTCAGTCCTGGTACCAGCCACAACTACAAGTGGTCAGTGACCTTTGAACCAGATACACAGAGATGCGGCCATGATGTTTGTGCTGATGCGTGCTGATAAAAGATGCTGGAAGTGTGCCCACACATCTCTGGATAAACAGAGCTCATATGGGCCAAAGTATATCTGGTCCCAAAATGTCTGACCGCTTGTAGTCTCGACTGGTAATGGGACTAATTGCGGGGGGAAAAGGGCAAAACTGGGGACAACTGATGCTGCAGTCCTGGTCTGAAAAACATAAAGGAGCAATGTAAAGCTTCTCTTTGGTCAGTTATTTTTAACTCTGATATCCTTTAAAGGTGAAAATAAAAAAATGGTCTTTTACTTACCTGGGGCTTCTCCAAGCCCCCATAAAATGATGTCCCTTACTGTCCTCCCTGTCCTGTACTCACTCATGTGGGGGGAGGGGCAAGGGGGGATCGGACCCCAGGAAGGGGTTCTCTAGTTAATGTAGTTAGGGGGAGGTGAGTAATGAGCCCAGACTCATGCTAGCATTAACATGCACGTTGCTCTGGCAAATCAGTTGCCAGAAACAATGTGAATATACTGTATGCTCGAGAGGTTAAAGCCAGAACATGTTTCAGGTATTTATACCAACTTCAGGCTGCATCTCCCTCTGTACTGTGTACATTTTGTTTAGGCACATGTTAATTTGGTCACTATCTGTGTACGATAATGTGAATATTGAAAACGTTAATTAAACAAATGAGCATTGACATGAAAAAATGATCGTAATTGAGAAAATAATTAGCTGATTACGATCATCTCTAGTTGCAAAGTTAGCAAACTGGGTCATATCCAGTTACAATAATGAATTAATAGAATTTCAAGGATACATGAGTTCAGAAATAATAAATACTGATCTACTTACCATGGTCTTCATCCACCCCCTTGAAGTGTCTGTGTCCATCGTCACAGCTTTTCTGGCAGCCACCCTTCTGTGGCCCCCTCTGTAGCGGCTGCCAACCTTGCCAGTAGAAATGGCCCAAACGTTCGCCAGTGGACAGTGCCCAGCAGTCATTGGCTTTTCGACTGCTCACCTGCCGGAGAATACATGGTGTGTTCGACCAGCCCCCCATACATCATCATGGAGCCAAAATTTGAGCCCTCACCTCAGTGTTAGCAGACACACGCCAGCCAATCAACTATCCCTCCCTCCTTGACCACCCCCCTCAACTATCCCTTCCGTTCACCCGCCAGTGAACACATGGTGTGGTCGACCCACCCAACGTACATCATCATGGTGGCAAAATTTGACCCCTCACCCCAGAGTCAGCAGACACATGGCAACCAATCAACTATCCCTCCCTCCTTGACCACCCCCCCATACAAACACCAGCATGGCAGCCATTTTACAGTCTGCTTTTGGATGCTGTGCTAAGCAGATTAGAGAGAGCTGTGCTGCTGATAGGGAGAGCGGGAGTTGGGCTTCTTTTCAACGTGTCCCCAGTGGAGTTTCTTGCTGTTACTACAGTGCCTTAATCACTAGTGATGTCGCAAACCTCCGATTTTCGGTTCGCGAACCCTCCGCGGAAAGTACGGTTCGCGAACCGCAATAGACTTCAATGGGGAGGCGAACTTAAAAATTTAGAAAAAAATTTACTGGCTAGAAAAATTATAGAAAACATGTTTCAATGGTGCTAATACCTGTCCCTCGTCCCTCCTACCGGAGGGAGGAAGGTCTCATCTGCCAGGGAATTATAGTATTTCAAAACCCAGCTTACATACCGTGGCTGGGATTTGAACCCAGGTCTCAGTATATGGTAGGTAACTAACATATCCATTATACCACCAACACCAGAGCTGGGACAAGGTCCTCCAGCACCCAAGGCTGAGACACCAAAGTGCGCCCCTCCATCCCTCCACCCCAGCCGTCACACACTGATTGCTCTTAGACTAAGAGGCACCCCAGGGCCCCCAACACCTTAATCTCTAGTTATCTGGCTTGTAGCCACTTCCATGTATCTCCTTTTCTTATTTCTTTCTGCTTCAAACACAAATAGGAATGACAGCTGAATGAATTGTGCGCCACTCCTACACTGCGCCCTGAGGCTGGAGCCTCTCCAGCCTATGCCTCGGCCCGGCCCTGACCAACACTACTAGCTGAAACTAGCCTAGCATGTACCATTTATGCTCAATCCAAGAGAAAAATTAGACAAGACAAATAACATTTATATCACGCTTTTCTCCTGGCGGGCTCAAAGCGCCAGAGCTGCAGCCACTAGGGCACACTCTATAGGCAGTAGCAGTGTTAGGAAGACTTGCCTAAGGTTTCCTACTGAATAGATGCTGGCTTACTGAACAGACAGCCGAGATTTGAACTCTGGTCTCCTGTGTCAGAGGCAGAGCCCTTAACTATTACACCATCCAGCCACTGCTTAAGGATATGTAGCCAGGCATGGCCTTGCCTTTTGTGTTTAACAGTTGTCAAGAGAAAAATTAGACAAGACAAATAACATTTATATCGCGCTTTTCTCCTGGCGGACTCAAAGCACCAGAGCTGCAGCCACTAGGGCACGCTCTATAGGCAGTAGCAGAATTAGGAAGACTTGCCTAAGTTCTCCTACTGAATAGGTGCTGGCTTACTGAACAGACAGAGCCGAGATTCAAACCCTGGTCTCCTGTGTCACAGGCAGAGCCCTTAACCACTACACCATCCAGCCACTACTTAAGGATGTGTAGCCAGGAATGGCCTTGCCTTTTGTGTTCAATAGTTGTCCAAAGAGAACCCCAGATAGCCAGGTAGATTCATCTCTCTCTCTCTCTCTCTCTCTCTCTCTCTCTCTCTCTCTCTCTCTCTCTCTCTCTCTCTCTCTCTCTCTAGAAGGGATGGTCACCGAGAGAGAGAGAGAGAGAGAGAGAGAGAGAGAGAGAGAGAGAGAGAGAGAGAGAGAGAGAGAGATGAACCTACCTGGCTATCTGAGGTTCTCTTTGGACGACTGTTGAACCAAAAAGGCAAGGCCATGCCTGGCTACACATCCTTAAAGAGTAACTGTTAGCCCCCAAATTGAAATTTAAATCTGTATTGCAATGTTTTATTTAGTATTTCAGTGGCTGCTCTGCGGTGACGGCGCTGGAAGTGCTGCCGCTCTGTCTCCGTGTCAGAGCGGTCAGCTGTTTGTTGGGGAGAATATATTGGCACCTGGTCCTGGGAGGGAGAGGGGGGTCGGGCAGACATAGGCATGCTCTGCATGCTAAGCAGTGTCAGATATGCGGCTTTGCGTCCGGAGCGGGGAAAAAAAGGTTACATTGTAAAAAAATTAGATTGATTTTAAAGTTCTGCATTGGCTTTTTGGTTCACTGAAATACTAAATAAAACATTGCAATACAGATTTAAATTTCAATTTGGGGGCTAACAGTTACTCTTTAAGCAGTGGCTGGATGGTGTAATGGTTAAGGGCTCTGTCTCTGACACAGGAGACCAGGGTTTGAATCTCGGCTCTCTCTGTTCCGTAAGCCAGCACCTATTCAGTAGGAGACCTTAGGCAAGTCTTCCTAACACTGCTACTGCCTATAGAGCGTGCCCTAGTGGCTGCAGCTCTGGTGCTTTGAGTCTGCCAGGAGAAAAGCGTGATATAAATGTTATTTGTCTTGTCTAATTTTTCTCTTGGATTGAGCATAAATGGTACATGCTAGGGTAGCTTCAGCTAGTAGTGTTGGTGGCATAATGGATATGTTAATTACCTACCATACAGTAAGACCTGGGTTCAATTCCCAGCCACCGTATGTAAGCTGGATTTTGAAATACTGTAATTCCCTGGCAGATGAGACCCTCCTCCCTCTGGTAGGAGGGAGGAGGGAACTGGGTGGATAGCAGCTGACCCTTAACTAATTAGTGTAGGCAGACGAGTGAGTCAAATGGCACAAGGACCTTGCTTATATAAGGGGGGGGGGGCAGCAGTGAGAGCAGTCTGATTGGCAACAATGTGCCTGCTGACTGTGATGTAGAGGTTCAAAGTTTTGCTCAATGGAGCATTATGGGGCGAATCGAACTTTCGGGAAAGTTCGCCTTTGGCAGGCAAACACGAACCACCGAAGTTCGCCGGGAACCATTCGCCGGCGAACCGTTCGGGACATCTCTACTAATCACCCGAAATAGCCCTTATAAGGGCTGGTACATTGTTTTTCTTGCGTTTTACATTAATGTGCTTCATGTGTCTACTGTGCAGAGCCCCTCAGCTGGTGTAAGAGACTGGTGTACACAGCACTGCCAGCATTGTGTGAAGTGAACTGTCACTCATTTAGACCATAAACAGCACTCCTGTACTGTACCCTCACCTATATTATTCACTTCTGGCCTGTTTAAAGCCATAATGTCAGGGCCCTTCTATTGTGTGTTGATTGTAGCATACAGCAGGAAGCTATTTGTCAGCTGTCATAAAGTGTCACTCATTTAGACCATAAGCACTGCTGGCCTGTATAAATCCGGGGCCCCCTATACTGCGTGTTGGTTCTAGCATATGCCAAAAGCTATCTGTCAGCTGAGTGAAGTGACAATCGGTTCATCACTGGCAGGGTGTTTATTTTTGTTATTGTAATATTGTGTGAAAAAAAAATGACATGCAGAGGCAGGCCACACCGAAGGGGTCATAGGGGTTGTGGTGCGGTTATTTCCTGTGGCTCCAGAATATTGCCCAGTGTTCAGAGGACTCATACCCTGAACTAACAAAATGCTGATGACGTACTTAAAGGGAACCAAAACAGTTGCCTGTCAGTCCTGCTGATCTCTTTGGCTGCAGTAATGAATGAAACACACCTGAAACAAGCATGCAAATAATCCAGTCTGACTTCATTTAGAGCACCTGATCTGCATGCTTGTTCAGGGGCTGTGGCTGAAAGTATTAGAGACACAGGATCAGCAGGAGAGTCAGACAACTGGTATTAATTTAAAGGAAAAACCCATATCCTTCTCAGTTTAGGTTCCCTTTAACTGGCTTATACAGCACAACCCATCTTCTACTGCTTCTGCTCGGCAAGCGCTGTAATCACAATGCAGGAGATTTGGGCGCACACTGAGTAACTTTGGCGCCGTCAGAAGATGGAGCAGAAGTTACATTTTGAAACACTATAATTTGGTCAGCCAAATTATATTATTCCCCACCAGGCCCGCCATCAGGGGGGTACAACCGTGACTTCCGTCACGGGCCCGGGCCGGGCCCAGGGCCCGCAGCCTCGGGCCCCCCCGCCAGGCATCAACCTGCTGTCTCTTCCGGCCCCCCCCCTCCCCCAGCGGCCGTCGCTGTTAATACCTTAGCAGCGGCCGCTCTCCCCTCTCCGGCGCCTGTACTTTCCAGCAGCATCTCTCGGCTGCTGTGTGTGTGATGATGCGACAGGAAGCATGGCTCGTTTTCCCATAGTAACGGCGATACACATCGCCATTACAGGAAGCCGCTGCTCTGCTTCCTGCTGCATCATCACACACAGCAGCTGAGAGATGCTGCTGGACAGTACAGGCGCCGGAGAGGGGAGAGCGGCCGCTGTGAAGGTAACAGCGGCAGGCGTGGAGCTAGGGGGGGTCGGGGTAGGACAAGTGCCCCAGGGCGCCTGGTCCCCGAGGGCGCCCTCAGCCTGGCTGAGCTGCGGGTTGTTTTTTTTTTTGCGGCGGAGGGGAGGGGAGCAGCGCAGAGAAGAGGGAGAGCTGTGCGGACGGTGGGGAAGGGGGGCCATATCCCCCCTCCTTCCCTCACCTTTGGTGCTCTCTCCCTCCCTCGCTGTCCCCTCCAATGTCCGGGTGGCTCTTGGCTGGCAGCGGCGGGCGGAACTCACCTCCGTCTCGCTCCAGCGCCGGCCGGAAGTTCGAGTGCGCAGCCGCTGCTCTGGTCTGGGCCAGACCAGAGTAGTGGCAGATCCATCCGGCGCTGCGACGAGACGGAGGTAAGTTCCGCCCGCCGCTGCCAGCCTGAGCCACCCGGACATTGGAGGGGACAGCGAGGAAGGGAGAGCAGCTCTTCCTCTTCTCTGCGCTGCTCCCCTCCTGCTGGGGAGGGGGACACCTGACCTGGCTACCTACTCTGGGCACATATACCCCTGGCTACCTACTCTGGGCACATATACCCCTGGCTACCTACTCTGGGCACATATACCCCTGGCTACCTACTCTGGGCACATATACCCCTGGCTACCTACTCTGGGCATATATACCCCTGCCTACATATACTGGGCATATACCCCTGGCTACCTACTCTGGGCACATATACCCCTGGCTACCTACTCTGGGCACATATACCCCTGGCTACCTACTCTGGGCACATATACCCCTGGCTACCTACTCTGGGCACATATACCCCTGGCTACCTACTCTGGGCACATATACCCCTGCCTACATATACTGGGCATATACCCCTGGCTACCTACTCTGGGCACATATACCCCTGGCTACCTACTCTGGGCACATATACCCCTGGCTACCTACTCTGGGCACATATACCCCTGGCTACCTACTCTTGGCACATATACCCCTGCCTACATATACTGGGCATATACCCCTGGCTACCTACTCTGGGCACATATACCCCTGGCTACCTACTCTGGGCACATATACCCCTGGCTACCTACTCTGGGCACATATACCCCTGCCTACATATACTGGGCACATATACCCCTAACTACATATACTGGGTACATATACCCCTGGCTACATATACTGGGCATTTATACCCCTGGCTACATATACTGGGCACATATACCTCTGGCTACATATACTGGGGACACATACCCCTGCCTACATATACTGGGCACATATACCCCTGGCTACCTGTTCTGTGGACATCTCTACCCCTGGCTACCTGTTCTGGGGACATCTATACTGCTGGCCACCTATTCTGGGGACACCTATAGACCTGGGGCTACCTATTTTTGGGCAAGCATTGCTGTCAGATTGAGTGTATTTTGGGGAACTGCTGCCAGGTGAGAGGTGTCTACCATATTAAGGGGACATTCTGCCTATTTATGTGAAATGCTGTCTATTTATGTGCCTCATGACTGCTGAATTTGTCTTGTTGGGGGCCTCATGGTTACTGAATTTGTCTTGTTGGGGGCCTCATGATTTGTTGGGGGCCTCAAGATCGCTGAATTTGTCTTGTTAGGGGCCTCATGATTGCTGAATTTGTCTTGTTAGGGGCCTCATGATTGCTGAATTTGTCTTGTTGGGGGCCTCAGGATTGCTAAATTTGTCTTGTTGGGGGCCTCATGTTTGCTCATGATTGCGGAATTTGTCTTGATGGGGGTGGGGGGCTCATGATTGCTGAATTTGTCTTGGAACATGCTGGAAGGTACATACTGAGGGAGGGTGGGTGAGCGTGAGCCTGCTAACCTCCATGTACATTTGAAGGAGCATGACCAAATGTGGAGTACCCATAACCACGCCCACATTTGGTCACGACCCTTCACCTTAGGGGGCGCATTAATAGTCTTTGTCCCCGGGCGCTGAAAACCCTAGCTACGCCTCTGAACAGCGGCGGGGGCGAGCGGGGGGCACCACCTACCCATACTGGGGAACTATACTGGGGCACTATACTGGCTATACTGGGGCACTACACTGGCTATACTGGGGCGCTATACTGGCTATACTGGGGCACTTTACTGGCTATACTGGGGCACTGTACTGGCTATACTGAGGCACAATAGTGGGGGCAACTATACTAGCTATACTGGGGCCCTATACTAGCTATACTGGGGCACTATACTGGCTATACTGGGGCACTATACTGGCTATACTGGGGAACTGTACTGGCTATACTGGGGCACTGTACTGGCTATACTGGGGTACTGTACTGGCTATACTGGGGCACTGTACTAGCTATACTGGGGCACTATACTGGCTATACTGGGGCACTGTACTAGCTATACTGGGGCACTATACTAGCTATACTGGGGCACAATAGTGGGGGCAACTATACTAGCTATACTGGGGAACTATACTGGCTATACTGGGGCACTATACTGGCTATACTGGGGCACTGTACTGGCTATACTGGGGCACTGTACTAGCTATACTGGGGCACAATAGTGGGGGCAACTATACTAGCTATACTGGGGCACTATACTAGCTATACTGGGGCACTATACTGGCTATACTGGGGCACTATACTGGCTATACTGGGGCACTGTACTGGCTATACTGGGGCACTGTACTGGCTATACTGGGGCACTGTACTGGCTATACTGGGGCACTGTACTATACTGGCTATACTGGGGCACTGTACTGGCTATACTGGGGCACTGTACTGGCTATACTGGGGCACTGTACTGGCTATACTGGGGCACTGTACTGGCTATACTGGGGCACTGTACTAGCTATACTGGGGCACTATACTGGCTATACTGGGGCACTAGTGGCTATACTGGGGCACTGTACTGGCTATATTGGGGCACTGTACTAGCTATACTGGGGCACTATACTAGCTATACTGGGGCACAATAGTGGGGGCAACTATACTAGCTATACTGGGGCAATATACTAACTATACTGGGGCACTATACTAGGGCACTATACTGGCTATACTGGGGCACAATACTGGGGGCAACTATACTAGCTATACTGGGGCACTATACTGGCTATACTGGGGCACTATACTAGCTATACTGGGGCACTATACTAGCTATACTGGGGCACTGTACTAGCTATACTGGGGCACTATACTAACTATACTGGGGCACTATACTGGGGCTCTATACTGGCTATACTGGGGCACTATACTAGCTATACTGGGCACTATACTAGCTATACTGGGACACTATACTGGGACACTATACTGGGACACTATACTGGCTATACTGGGGCACTATACTGGCTATACTGGGGCACTGTACTGGCTATACTGGGGCACTGTACTGGGTGTGCACAGCAGTCTGTAGGGGGGCCCAGGCTTGATGTTGTGTGAGGGGCCCCAAAATTTCTGATGGCGGCCCTGTTCCCCACTATCCACGTGGACCTAGAGGGGGAATAGTAATTAATGTCGCTGGGACTTGTGCAGCAGCGAGATAAGTCTCCTGGAGGCGATTACATATGTATGCCTGCCATAGGCAAATGCAGAGGGGGATTACAGCTGCCCAGAATCCCCCCTCAGACCAGGGCTGGTGCAGTGTCTGGGGACAGGCACAAGCTGAGACACCAGAATATCTGCAGGCATCCTGCCGCACCGCACCGCCCCCTTTCTTTCCCTGCTACAGTTGACTTTGGATGGAGCAGCAGCATGTGTACAGAGCATGGAGCAGCAGGGTGTGTACAGAGCATGGAGCAGCAGCGTGTGTACAGATCATGGAGCAGCAGCATGTGTACAGAGCATGGAGCAGCGGCGTGTGTGCAGAGCATGGAGCAGCAGCGTGTGTGCAGAGCATGGAGCAGCAGCGTGTGTGCAGAGCATGGAGCAGCAGCGTGTGTGCAGAGCATGGAGCAGCAGCGTGTGTGCAGAGCATGGAGCAGCAGTGTGTGTATGGAGCATGGAGCAGCAGCAGCGTGTGTGCAGAGCATGGAGCAGCAGCAACGTGTGTGCAGAGCATGGAGCAGCAGTGTGTGTACAGAGCATGGAGCAGCTCTGGGGAACTTAACAGAGCCAGATATGAGCACAGCCCTGTACCTCTGCTGTGTGAATGCTTCACTTTCCCCTTCATTACCATTGTCGGCTGTCCTCATTATTATCTGTATCCAAACTGCTCCTGAAATCTGGAAATAATTGTCAGATCCTGTCAGTCAAATGGGAAATTGCATTATGTATACCCAGCATGATGTCCTACCATATTATTATACTGTTTTGTGTGTGGCTGAGGCCTATCAGGAATCCTCCCCTTGAAAATCCTAGGTTTGCCCCTGCCTGCTAGGAATTTGCCTCTCCATCCACATTCTGCTCTGATATGGGCACTCCATGATGTACCACTTGCCCCATCACAGCTGCTTCACTTGATGAATTGTCAGAGGAGTTATTTACACATCAGTTTGTGGAAATTAGTGTTGCGCAAGAATTATTGCCAGAAGATGAAGACGATAGGGATGTTACACCTGATGTCTCAGTCAGGTGACAGGCGACATTACACAGATGGACACCTGGGGCTTGATTCATTAACCTCCCTGGCGTTTAATTTCCCCAGAATTTCTGTGCAAAAAGTGGTTCAATTAATTTTCATTACCTTTTTTCATGTAACGTACCAAAATGTGTCAAGCAATGGTCTAGTACACATTTTGAGTATAATGAAAGCTTGAAACACAAAATAAAATCAAAACTGAATTTTAAAATGACTCCCCAAAACCTAGTGATGATTGGCAGATTCACCCAATAGATATTTATGTCCCTAGTATAGATTAGGCAGGTATGTGTCCCCAGCATAGATTAGGCAGCTATAGATACTATAGGACAGGCATTCAGCCTTCCTGGGGAAGCCAGGGCCGACGCTTCCATAGAGGCAAAGAGGGGCAATTGCCCCAGGGCCCCCACATCTATAGCCCTACATGTCCCCATTCACCTCAGATGGCTGCTGGCCAGACACCCCCGCGTGCTCCCCCTGCTGTGGCTGCCGACCAGATCTCCCCCTTACTCGCTTCTTCTCACCCCCCACCCGCGCACTGTCCCCCCGCAGTGTAGCAAAGACAGTGACAACCAATGTGTGTGTGTGTGTGTGTGTGTGTGTGTGTGTATCTACAGCATATCTGTGTCTCTAGGCCCCGCATATGACACTCGGCCCAGGCCCCGCATACTCTAAGGCCGCCTCTGCATCCCAGTTACAATGTTGTCATACTGTCTTGGGGATGACTTGCCTGGAATCCAAGAGTCACACTGGACAAATACTCCTGTCAGCTCTGAAGTCAGTGGCTGACCCGCACCAACTGGAAATCGGAAAAGTGTTGAGAGATAACGGAAGCAATCTGTTGGCAGCACTGAAATCAGGCAGGCAAGTTAACACATGTGCCCTGCATGGTACATGTTTTCAATCTTATTGTCCAATGCTTTGTCTCTAAATACCCAGGATTTCACAATGTCGTCAGGCAGTCCAGGAAGGTGTGGGCCTATTAGACGTTCAAACACATGGCCACGGCACACCTTGCTGAGATTCAGCGGCAAAACTACATGCTAGTGAGGCACTTAATTTGCAACAGCCAGACTCACTGGAATTTCACGCTTATGATGTTTGAATGCCTACTCCCAGGGCTGGGCCGAGGCATAGGCTGGAGAGGCTCCAGCCTCAGGGCGCTGTGTAGGAGGGGGCGCAAAATTCATTCAGCTGTCATTCCTAATTGTGTTTGAAGCAGAAAGAAATAAGAAAAGGGGATACATGGCAGTGACTGCAAGCCAGATAACTAGATATTAAGGTGTTGGGGAGGTTGTGGGCCCTGTGGCACCTCTTAGTCTAATAGCAATCCGTGTGTGATGGCTGGTATCCAACAATAAAGAAGTGACCATGCATAGGAGGCCAAATCAATCACTAAGGGAGTGCAACCAGCCAGATACAGACAAAGTCCAACATGCAGAAAAAGAGGCCTTGCACATCCCTAAATAAAACTTTATGTTTATTTGAAAAAGGTTAAAAAGGCATACATTACTATTCCAGAAATTGGCAGCGAGAGGTACAGGCGAATGGTGAGGTCACCATTCGCGTGTGTGACGGCAGGGGTGGCAGGGATGGAGGGACGCACTTTGGTGTCTCAGCCTTGGGTGCTGGAGGACCTTACTCCAACAAGAACAAGTCATCAGTGAGCATCTGTATGATCTGGTTGCTAGGACAGGCTTTGCAGAGCTAGGGGTTGTGTTGCTGCGTTACTCGCCACACATGCGCGATGCCTGCATGCTCATGCGTCCTTTTGAGGAGGTAACAAACCTGGTCAGTCGCACTGAAACATTAGTGATTGCATACCATATGCTTTCTTCTTTGAGCATGCCCTGCTAACAGTGCTTGATCAGGCAGTAGATCAGAGTGACCAGCAGCAGCAAGAGGAAGAGTTGCGGTCGCCATACCCACCAGAAGAAGCCTTTTCATTACTTGCTGTACCTTCGGCAATGCAGAGAGAGGAGTCTGAAGAGGAGTCAGAGGAGGGAGGTGGCTTTGTGGAGGAGGAAGACCAACCAGAGCAGGCATCCCATGGGGCTAGCTGTCACCTTTCAGGGACCCCTGTTATTGTACGTTGCTGGAGGGAGGAGGAGACCTTGGATGACGTCCTTAAAGACGAGGAATAGGAGATGGCTACCTCAGCATCCAATCTTGTCCAAATAGGGTCTTTCATGCTGTCCTGCCTGCTGAAGGACCCCCGTATAAAAAGGCTAAAGAAGGACTTGTACTGGGTGGAAACTAGAGATGGCCTGCACCTCCGATCTTAGGTTTGCGAACCTCCGCAAACGTTCGTGAACTTGAGAACTTTTGCGAACCGCAATAAACTTCAATGGGGAGGCGAACCTTGAAAATTAGAAACATTTATGCTGGCCACAAAAGTGATGGAAAAGATGTTTCAAGGGGTCTAACACCTGGAGGGGGGCATAGATGAGTGGGATAGACGCCAAAAGTCCCGGGGGAAAATCTGGATTTGACGCAAAGCAGTGTTTTAAGGGCCGAAATCACATTGGGCTTGATTCACAAAAGAGTGCTAACTGTTAGCACGGGCGTTTTCACGCAAATTTTCGCATTGCACGCGCTCGCGAATTTTCGCGCGAAACGATAAGGTTTTCGTGCGCAAACGCGAATTTTCGCGCGAAAACGATATCGATTTCATGGTAAAATTCACGTTATCGTTTTGCGCGAAAATTCGCGATCGCGCGCAATGCGAAAATTCGCGCGAAAACGCCCGTGCTAACAGTTAGCACTCTTTTGTGAATCAAGCCCATTGAATGCTAAATTGGAGGCCTAAAGTGCTTTAAAACATCTCGCATGTGTATACATCAATCAGGGAGTGTAATTAGAGTACTGCTTCACACTGACACACCAAACTCACTGTGTAATGCACCGCAAACAGCTGTTTGTGTTGTGATGGCCGTGCTGGACTGGTGCGCACCATGGCGAGAGTGCAGGCAATAGCGGTTTTCAAACCCATATGGTCGCCAGGCTGTGGTAGCTCAATGACAGAACAACAGTGAATGTCCAGCTGACCGAATTTGGTCTGTCCACAATGAAGCAACAATAACCTTATTATCTTTGGTGTTCCACCCCCGAGACACTCATATAGCCAGCGGTCATTGCTTCATTGTGATACGGAAGCCCCTTCACCGCGGCAAGGTAACGATCACGAAGGGGAATTGACACATGTACATGCCTTTTGTTTTGTTGTTGCAGCCGCAGTGCAGCCAGAAAGATTAGGCAGGCATGTACACGCACCAGAAAAATTATTATAGCGGCCGCTGCTAGCAGCAGCCTTAAAAATTCAGGAATCGCCTGGAGTCCTGGTGGACCCTGTTGGTGCTGGCGGAGAAGGCAGTCAAGCGGCCTGCAGGCAAAAATTCTGGGTGGGGACCGACTTAGTCTTGGGGCAGGCAGTCACACGGCGTGCAGGCAGAGATGCTGTGTGGGTAATGACTTAGTCTTCGGGCAGGCCTGAGCATGTTTTGCAGACCAGGCATCCATGGTCAGATGGACCCTTGACCCAACGCTGTTTGCCAGAGATGTCACCACTTGCCTTTCAACATCACGGTACAGTTTAGGTATTGCCTTTTTTGAGAAAAAATTGCGGCCTGGTATCTTCCACTGTGGTGTGTGGCTTTGCTTTTGTGTGCTGCTTTTCCTTAGGTGGTCATCCCATTGCAGTTTGTGCTTTGCAATCATGTGCCTTCGTAAGGTAGTTGTCCCTACGCGGGTCTTGGTCTTTCCACGGCTCAATTTTCGGTGGCAGAGAGTACAGATGGCATTGCTCTCATCTGAGGCAGACACACACAAAAAATTCCACACCGCTGAGCCCTGGTGATGGCACTTTGGTGGTGGCAGCCGACTGAGTGTTAAGTGGGGTGCCAAAATCAGAGCAGGAGGAGGAAGATATGTCACGCTTCTGTGCGGAAGCTGAGAAAGATGAGGTGTTCTGTGTTAAATAGTCAACTACTTCCTGACAATCTTGGGGGTTGATGGCACGTGCCTTCTTCTGAACACTGTACTTTGATCGAGGGCCGTACAAAATCACGACAGCGCGACCTCGAACAGACCTGCCAGGTGGCCTGCCTCTGCCTTTTGTTTTGTCCATATTGGGGGGGGGGGGATGAAGTGAAAGGTATGCACTGACTTGACTAACACAATGTGCAGTCACACAGGTGCAGTTAACAGGTATACACAGAGTGGTATATCACACTGCGTGCGCTCAGGTCACATAGGTAGGTGGGTGCACTGAAGTGAACAACAGGTAAGTAGGTATATGCAGTAATGGGTATTACAATGTGCACCTGTCACACACACAGGTAGTCACTGAATGTGCTGGGCCTGGCAGTGGCACACACAGTATAAATTATCAAGGCTGTCTATGCAACACAAGCGTTTAACTCACATAGGTAGGTGGGTGCACTGTGAACAACTGGTAGGTAGGTATATGCAGTAATGGGTATTACAATGTTCACCTGTCACACACAGACAAATAGCGGACAGGCACAATGACACTGTGTGCGCTCAACTCACGTAGGTAGGTGGGCGCACTATGAACAACAGGTAGGTAGGTATATGCAGTAATGGGTATTACAATGTGCACCTGTCACACACAGACAGATAGCGGACAGGCACAATGACACTGTGTGCGCTCAACTCACGTAGGTAGGTGGGTGCACTGTGAACAACAGGTAGGTAGGTATATGCAGTAATGGGTATTACAATGTGCACCTGTAACACACACAGGTAGTCACTGAATGTGCTTGGCCTGGCAGTGGCATACACAGTATGAATTATCAAGGCTGTCTATGCAACACAAGTGTCAGTGGGACACACACACACACACACAAAAAAGATCACAAGAACAAGATTAGCTCTCAAAAGAGCTGTTGTGGGGTGCTTTTTTAGCAATAAGAATCAGCAAGGAGCAAGCTAAGAAGCCTACAAGAGCCTAACTAAGCTTTCCCTATGAGAGAGCCTGCTGCAGCTTTCCATTCTCTAATTAATGCAGGCACACGAGTGAGTGAAATCCCTGACTCAGCCTGCCTTTTATAAGGCAGGGAGTGGCTCCAGGAGGGAGTGTAGCCTGATTGGCTACAATGTGCCTGCTGACTGTGATGTAGAGGGTCAAAGTTGACCCTAATGATGCACCATAGGGGCGAACCGAACTTCCGAAAATGTTCCCGGTTCTCAGCTAACGCGAACCACGGAAGTTCGCCGGGAACCATTCGCCGGCTAACCGTTCGGGCCATCTCTAGTGGCAACGCTACTAGACTCTCAGTATAAGCAAAAAGTGGCGTTTATGTTACCAATGTACCAGAAGTCAAAAAGGATGCACCATTTGCAAAACAGCCTGCATGGGATGCTGTTCAATGCATTTAAGGGTAATGTCACAGCAGGATGAATATAATAGGGGAAGGTGCCAGTAATTATCCTTCCATAGCCATGCCGGCAAGAACAGGACCCTTTACTGATGTGTTGCTGAAGTCGGACATGCAAAGTTTTTTTAGTCCAATGCATTGCCACAAACCTTCGGGATCCACACTCAGAGAACGCCTCGACCGTCAGGTAGCAGACTACCTGCAATAACTGCTGATATCAACACTCTGAGGAGCAATGAACCCCTGGACTACTGGTTGTGCAGGCTTGACCTGTGACCAGAGCTGTCACAATTTGCCATCAAACTTTTGGCTTGCCGGGGGGCGTGTCCAAGATGGCGCTCTGTTAACAGCCTTTTGCGAGGAGCTCCAGCGCCCGGCTACTAAAGCTACAGTTTTTCGCTGTACCGCTGCATCAAAACTTCATCTAGTCACAGCTGTTACCCTCCTGAACATACAGGAACACAACTGGAGTGGTACGATCCACCACGAGCTGCTACAGAGGAGGAACCGGTGCCGCCGCTCCCGTGCAGTGGAGACTCCCCTGGCCCGTCCAGACCCCAAGGGACAACTGAGCGGTTCTCCCCATATAGCACTGAAATGTCTCAAAGAAACAAGATGAGAGACAAAGACAAAGAGAAGGACAAGGGGGATAAACATACCACTCCGGAGAAGGTTGCTCTCCAGCCTACACCAGCGAAAGCGACCCAGAAAAACAAGCAGGAGGTCCAGGCCACCGTCTACGAGGCCTCCCAAGATGGCGACGAGACTCTCCCTCTGCCTCCCCCGACCCACACGAAATCCTGTAGGCCATAAAACAATGTCAAGCAACCTTAACCCTCAAGATAGATAATTACGAGACGGGTCTGGATCTTTTGAGGCAGGATGTCTCCAACTTGAGAGACCGCACAAAGGAATCCGAACGCAGAATCTCGGACCTAGAAGACACCCAGCAAAGTCACTCCCGCGCAATTCCCAGAATTGAAAAAAGGCTGGGTGAGCTGGAAACAAGGGCAGTCGATGCAGAAAACCGAAATCGACGCAATAATCTGAGACTACTGGGTCTCTCTGAGGGATCCGAGGATGAGAAAGTCCCAGACTACATTGAATCACTGCTCCGCAAACTCCTCCCAGAGGACACCTTTTCACCCTTTTTCCTTATTGAAAGAGCACATCGTATGCCCGCAAAGATGGGTCCCCCGGGCGCACTTCCTAGGCCAGTGATCTTTAAGGTTCTCAACTACAGGGACCGAGATGCAATCTTGAACGCGGCGCGGAAGGTCGGCGACCTCATGTTTGGCAACACCCGCCTCATGCTATTTGCAGAATTTACCGCTGAAACGCAGAAGCAAAGGAAATCATTCGCCCAGGCGAAAATTAAGCTTCGGGAGAAGCAAATTAAATACGCAATGTTATTCCCCGCCAAATTAAGGGTACAGGATGGCAAATCAACCATTTTCTTTGATAAACCGGACGAAGCCATGACTTGGATCAAATCACGCTGGTAACAGCACTTTGACTTCTACTATCTCCCACCACTCAGGTACTGTTGCTCTCCCTCCTTTTATTAATAGCTACTTTAACAACTGATGCGGGATGCATTCTACCCTGCTGGTGCGTTTGGCTCGCTTGCCTGCTCACCCAGACTGCAACAGTATTGAGCCCAGCCGGGTCTTCACCCTAGTGCCATGTGTTCTATACCCCTATAATTTGCACTCGGCCCACTGGATGAACTTCCATAGCCCTTTTCTGTGATAATGTTTTAACATCTACAAGCGTCACATATCAATCTACGGAGGTTCTTATCTGTTTCTTGTCCTTACTTTGCCGATGTATACGACTGGGTGCAGCACGTCTAACCCTGCTAACCATAAACTGCATAGCTAAGGCAGGTTGCACTCCAGTGTTTGCTATATTCCGTGAGATGCCTCAACAATTATACTTCTGCCTACTACTCACGATGCCCGGTTGTCTTGTTATCGCACAAGTTATGAATACTGTAATGTTCTTCTAAATGTTATTTACCAGTGTACGCTATATATATTGTTGATACTGCTTGTATGACACCCCCCCCATTTTTATTTCTATTCTCAGCCCTCGACAGTAAATATACTATTCGCATGTTGTGCTGCTCCTCTGGTGGTCTGCTGGTGGGGAGGGGGAGGGTAGTCGGCCCTGTCACTGGGTCAGCTATTAGCTGACCTACACCCCGGCTGGCGCCTGCGCTGTCCCTCCCGTCCTCCTTGCGGGCGACGGTTGGGGGACTGTACTCGGAGATGTAGCGAGGGTGGGGTGGCGGTGCAGTGGGGTACATCCCTGGTTATGTCCGGCTCTGGGGGGCGGACGGCGGACGGTTAGGGCGGTGGGCCCCGTCACTGGGCTGTTCGCAGCTTATACCCCGGCCTGCACCCGGTCTGTCCCCCTCCGCCTGTCTGGGGCCGAGACAGTTCATTGCCTAGGTTTACTGTTAGACATATGGCTGAGGCTGGATGGTGAATTCTGGGTTGCAAGATGTTTGGCGCTCTCTCTGGCCTGGGGAGTCTAGTGCAATACCTAGTACATGTAGAAACACTTATATTCTATCGAATGCCGCATGTTGGTATGTGATGCTATATCACGTGCTCCTAATAAATTTCTCCAATAACTTCTCATTAATGTCGGGGACTCCGCAGGACGGAGGGGATGTTGCCATGTAAGTCCATATATAAAGGTCATTATTCCGGGCCCCCTCTTTTACAAAACATTCAACCTACGGGGTGATTCCGCGGCTCTCTACTGGGGGCCGGCAGAGATCTGTCCCATCCATTAAAGTTACATATGTCACTGACATAACTACACAGAATTTTACTTTAAAAGGATCTCTGTGGGCAACAGTGGTGGAGAATTGTACAGCCACACTAGCGTTGACAGTTGAGCGTTGATGTGGCACATCCTCTCTGATTACTGCATTGCCTCAGATCCGGAGGGATGCATCTTCTTAGTTAGTATTTGGCTCTGTTTTTATTCCCAAACAACCACCACGGGGTGAATGGCAAGGTTTTTTTTTTTACAACTAAACATATCCTAGGCACTGTACATATATAAGGTATTCCTATATAGGAGAGCAACAGGCTAAAACGTCTGTGGTTACAGTTTGCAATGGTTCAAATTTTGTACCCCTGGCTTGACCGGGTGAAGCCGGGCGTGGGGGCTCCAGGCCAGTACACGCCCTCAACTTTTTCCCTTTCTTCTACATCTAAAGTCTCTGCTACCATGGGCGTCCGCACATAGAGCCAGGGGGGTGCCGCTGCCTCCTCCTGGCCGCCCGCTGCCCCCCCCCTGGCCGCTGCTCACCCCCCTGTAGCCGCCGCTCACCCCCTCCTGGCCGCCGCGTCAGACCTCGATCAGGTGGCGTGGCGACCAATAGTGACATCACTTCCGCATATAGAGCGGGTGCGTCCGGCGCCCGCACTTACTGGTGGGGTCGCCGCTGATCGAGGTCTGAAGTTGCTGCAAGGGGAGGGGGGAAGAGTGGCGGCTAGAGAGAGGGGGCACCTGTCACTAGAGATGTCGCGAACCTCCGATTTTCGGTTCGCGAACCCCGTTCGCGAACCTTCAAAGAAGGTTCGGTTCGCATAAAAGTTCGCGATCAGCAATAGACTTCAATGGGGAGGCGAACTTTGAAAACTAGAAACATTTATGCTGTCCAGAAAAGTGATGGAAAAGATGTTTCAAGGTGTCTAACACCTGAGATCTTTCAGTGACTACAAGAGGGGGGAAAAAAATTCAAAAATACCTTATAGTTTTTGAGAAAATCAATTTTAAAGTAACTCCTTCTGACCGTGGGAAAATTAAGCGCCCGCCGACTTTAGCAGTTAATAGCAAAGCCGCTTTAAAAGCTAGAAACCCCAAACTTGCCGAAAATGTTAAGAAGAACAGTGGGAATAAGAGGAAAAAAAATTGTTTCAAAAAGACCTTATAGTTTTTGAGAAAATCAATTTTAAAGTTTAATTGTAAATTCTCCTTCTGACCGTGGGAAAATATACCCCCGCCGACTTTAAGGCTGGTTTCACAGTGGGACGTTACAGGCGCACGTTAGAGCAGCCTGTAACACAGCCCACCGCACAGTAATGAAAAATCAATGGGGCTGTTCACAGTGCCCACGTTGCGTTACATTGTAACGCTGCGTCACAAGACAACGTACTGCATGCAGTACTTTAGACGTTAGACTGCTTGCACATGCTCAGTAATGTTGGGGAGGAGCGGAGAGCGGGCAGGCACATGGCTAATTAATATGCACTGCACGTTGTGACATGCAGTGTTTACTTCCAGGAGCGGCCGCTCTGTGCGGCGATTGGCTGGCGGGACGATGTGATGCCGCATGCGCACAAGAGTGCGCATCATGGCATCACTGATGCCAGAGTGAGCTGCACAACGCGGCTCACTCTGACGTCCAGATCCTGGACCACCAGGCGTTGCGTTTGGGGGACGTTATGCGACCTTAACGCCCCCTCTAACGCAACGTCCTGGTGTGAAATTAGCCTAATGGTTAATTGCAAAGCCCCTTTAAAAGCTAGCAACACCAAAATTACTGGGAATGTTAAGAAGAACAGTGGGAACAAGAGGGAAATTTTTTTTTTCAAAAAGACCTTATAGTTTTTGAGAAAATCGATTTTAAAGTAAAAAAAAAAGAGTCGATTCATAAAAAAAGAACCGATTCATTAAAAAGATCCGGCTCATTCATGAGCCGTTAGTATAGCAGAGAATATGTCCTCGGAAGGACGTGAAGCTGCTGGCTCCCACTGCTGTCTCTCCCCACCTGCCTGCACCTGTCAACCCCCACCTAGGCTGGCACCCAGCGCACCCATGGGTGCACTAAGTGCCAGCCTAGGTGGGGGTTGACAGGTGCAGGCAGGCAGGTGGGGAGAGACAGCGGGAGCTAGCAGCTATGCATCCGAAAGGACGCATTCTCTGCTATGTGGGTGGGGGGCTTCGGAGATCTTCAATCAACTTAATAGAAGATCGCAACATAAGAGGATACAGTTCGTTGGATCAATTACCGTGGATATTGGCGTGGGAAATTTTTTTTGAAGGTACAGGTAAGTATTTCTGGTTAATTAAGAAAATTAAAGGACTTTTTTCGTGGTTGTGTTTTTATTTCATTTAACCCTTTGTGGAAATGGGTAAGGGGTACTTTGTACCTCTATACTCATTTCTCCTAGGAGGGGGTGGGCATCTGGGGTCCCCTTCTTA